>NW_006296803.1:407667-409403 GCF_000327345.1 Myotis davidii | reverse complement strand
GGGCCTGCCCTCTGCCACCCGGGAGCAGGCCTAAGCCAGCAGGTCGTTATCTCCCGAGGGGTCCCAGACTGCTAGAGGGCACAGGCTGGGCTGAGGGAACCCCCTTTCCCCCCAAGTGCACAAATTTTTGTGCACCGGCCCTCTAGTATATTATAAAGCCATTATAATCAAAACAGCCTGGTACTGGCACCAGAACAGTCATATAGATTAATTGGATAGAACAGAGAGCCCAGGAATGAACACGCACCCTTATGGTCAATTAATATTTGATAAAGGAGGCAAGAATATACAATGGAGTAAAGACAATCTCTTCAATAGATTGTGTTGGGATAATTGGGAAGGTACATCCAAAAAAAAAAAAAAAGAAACTAGACGACCAGCTTACAACATACACAAGAATAAACTTAAAATGGATAAAAGACTTAAATGTAAATTACAAAACAATAAAAATCACCGAAGAAAACAGGCAGTAAAATCTTAGACATCTCACAGCAATATTTTCACAGGTATACCTCCTAAGGCAAGGGAAGCAAAGGAAAAATTAAACAAATGGGACTACATCAAACTAAAATGGGACTATATCAAACTAAAAAGTTTCTGCACAGCAAAATAAAACATCAACAAAATAAAAGGGGTCCCACTAAATGGGAGAACATATTTGCCAATGGTACATGTGATAATCGGTTAATTTCCAAAATATATGAAGCACTCATACAATTCAACAGCAGGAAGACAAACAAGCCAATTAAAAAATGGGCAAAGGACCTGAACAGATATTTCTACAAAGAGGACATAGAGATGGCCAATAGACATATGAAAAAAAATGCTCACTATCACTAGAGATACAAACTAAAACTACAATGAAGTATCCCCTAACAGCTGCCAGAATGGCTACCTTCAATAAATTAATAAATAGCAAGTGCTGGTGAGGATATGGAGAAAAGGGAACTCTAGTGCAATGCTGGTGGGAATGTAGACTGGTACAAGCACTGTGGAAAACAGAATAGATTTTCCTCAAAAAATGAAAAATGAAACTGGCATTTGACCCAGCAATCCCACTTCTTGGAATACATCCTAAGCGTCCTTAAACACCAATCAGAAAGAATATATGCAGCCCTATGTTTGTTGCAGCATTATCTATATACTAGCAGCCAGGTGCACAAAATTCATGCATGGGTAGGGTCCCTAGGCCTGGCTGGCAATCAGGACCAATCTGTGGGATCACCGGCGGGGCGATCAGGGGGCCCCCATATGCACCTGCCTTGGCTGGCCTGGTGCCACCCACTTGCTGGCCCCGCCCCCATCTGCTGCCAGTTGGGGCCTGCAGGTTGGGGGCAACTCCTGTGTTGAGTGTCTTCCCCCTGGTGGTCAGTGCACATCATAGCAACCAGCTGTTTGGTTGATTTGCATATTAGGGTTTTATTCACACTAATAAAAGCCAAAGATACTAATTGACCATACCTTCGCTATGCCCTAAGCCATGCCCACCAACCAATCAGAGTGACTGTATGCAAATTAACCCAACCAAGATGGCAGCCGGCAGCCACGGAGCTGGAGCATGGAGGAGGCTTCGTTGCCCAGGCGATGAAGGAAGGCAAGCTTCCTGCCTGCCCTGAGCCGGCTGTGGCATCTGCTCATGGCAACAAAGTTTCAATTATAGAAGACAAATAAATCCCAGATACCTGCTTCCACCCAGCCTCCACTGGGAGCTTGGGTGGCTGGGGGTTGTGGCCAGA
>NW_006296803.1:385081-407566 GCF_000327345.1 Myotis davidii | reverse complement strand
ACCTGGCCACAGGAAATGCCATCTGTTATGGACCTTAGATGTCAACACACTGTCTTGTCCACTGTGGGGCGCAGTTACAGTGTTTTGGCCAGGTTCAAGCCTTGGACTAATGAAAGGACAGGGTCCTCTCATTGCCATGTGCAAGTCCCAGCTGGAAGGGCAGGGCCCTCCCAGGACAATCATAGCCAACGGCCGTGGTTGTAAGCTTGAACCTATGGTCGAACACGTGGCCCCACGTGCCTTGTGCTAGAGTTCAGTGCATGTAGTTGAGTAGGGTTGAAAATCACGAGAATGCTGTAAACAACTTGATCACGCCCCTACATTGCCTGTGGCTTTTGCTATAAAATAAAGACACGGCTTTTGGGTGCTGGCGCTGTTTCCTCATCAGGGAGCAGTGTCCCACCAAGATCCAGCTTTCATTCTCTTGTCTATCTTTTCTCAATCCTTTCACCCCCCCCCCCCACCCCCCTCATGACCACCTTTGGCCGTAACAGCTCAATGCAGGAGCTGCCCCCTGGTGGTCAGTGTGCTCCCACAGCCAACCTCCCGCAGACCTGATGGCTCCCAGTGGCCCCTGCCTCCTGCCGGCCAGCCTCCAATGGTCCCTCTCCCTGGCTGGCTGGCCAACCTTTGGTGGTCCCTCCCCCTGCTGGCCAGCCAACCTCCCAGGGTCCCTTACCCTGGCCGGCTGGCCCCCTAATAGGCCTCGATCACCAGCCAAGCCGAGGGACCCCCACCCGGGCACAAATTCGTGCACTGGGCCTCTAGTTTACCATAACTAAGATCTGGAAAGAGCCCAAGTGCTCATTAGTAGATGAGTGGGTAAAAAAGGTGTGGTATGCCCTAGCCGGTTTGGCTCAGTGGCCTGCTGACTGAAGGATCCCAGGTTCAATTCTGGTCAAGGGCATGTACCTTGGTTGTGGGCACATCCCCAGTAGGAGGTATGCAGGATGCAGCTGATCGATGTTTCTCTCCCATCAATGTTTCTAACTCTCTATCCCTCTCCCTTCCTCTCTGTAAAAAATCAATAAAATATTAAAAAAAAAAGCTGTGGTATATTTGCACAATGGAATATTATGTGACTGTAAAAAAGGAGATCTTACCCTTTGCAACAGCATGGATGGAACTGGAGATTATTGTTAAGTGAAATAAGCCAGTTATAGAAAGACAAATATCACATGATCTCACTTATATGTGGAATCTAATAAACAAAATAAAATGACAAACAAAATAAGTCTAGAAGCATGGATGCATGGAATAGAATGACAGATCTCAGTGGGGGGAGGTTGGGGGTGATGAGAAGAGATTAACCAAAGAATATATATGCATACTAGGGGCCCAGTGTACAAATTCGTGCACCTTGAAAGGAAATGTGGGCCATGAGGCTTTGGCGGGCACAGGGGCAGCTCTCAGCAATCCTCTGCACCCCAGCCCACACCCTCCTGCCACAGCCCCCGGTCCCCTGTCTGCCGGCAGCCCTGCTCCCACTGCTGCTGCTACCACATGCTGACAGCACCAGCCTGACTTGTACCCGCTGATGGCGTGGAGCGATTGGGGCTGGTGCCAGCAGCAGGTGTGAGCGGGGCCGGCGCCAACAGTGGGTGCAAGTGGTGGCTGCTGCCCCGATCACCCCTTAGGAGCAGGGGGAGGTGGAGAAGCCCTCAGGGGCAATCAGGGCCAGCAGCCTCTGCTCACACCCACTGACAGCGCTGAGCGATTGGGACCAGTGCCAGGTGCCGGCAGCAGGTGTGAGCAGCAGCTCTGGTGCCAGCTGTGGTTATGAGCGGGGCCATTGCCAGCAGCAGCTGCAAGAGGTGGCTGCCAGCCCCGATCACCCCTCAGGAGCAGGGGGAGGTAGAGAAGCCCTGAGGGTCAATTGGGGCCGGCAGCTGCTGCTTGCACCTGCTGATGGGTTGCAAGTGGTGGCTCTGGCACTGGCAGTGGGTGCAAGCGGGGCCAGCGCTGGCAGCAGGTGCAAGTGCCTGGTGGGACCATGGCACGTGGGAGCAAAGAGTTTTCAGTAACCACCAGAGACTCGCCCCAATGACAGTGACTGGTGCCCTGCCTTGGTCTGGCATCCTCGCTCACCTGCTCCACCATCCTGCCAAGACCAATGTCCATCATGTTCTGTGCTCTGTTGCTTGCTGCCGACACCTGCCATGTTCCATGCCATTTTAATTGACAGGATTGAATGTTGAACCAGTTTGTGGTGTAAACCTCAGCCTCGACATTGGACCTGCTCCTAGCACCTGGTCTGTCGAGTCAGCCTCGACATTGGATCTGCTACTAGTGCCTGGTCTGTTGAGTCAGCCTCGACATTGGACCGAAAAGGGTTAATACATAATCCATGGATACAGACAATAGTATGGGGAAGTTAATTGACAGGATTGAATGTTGAACCAGTTTGTGGTGTAAACCTCAGCCTCGACATTGGACCTGCTCCTAGCACCTGGTCTGTCGAGTCAGCCTCGACATTGGATCTGCTACTAGTGCCTGGTCTGTTGAGTCAGCCTCGACATTGGACCGAAAAGGGTTAATACATAATCCATGGATACAGACAATAGTATGGGGAAGGCCTGGGTTGGGGCAGGGGCTGGGTGGAGGGTGGTAAAAGGTAGGAAAATGGGAGACATCTGTAATACAAGAAAATCTGTCAACAATAAAAAACCCCCACAAGTAGCTATATGGGCTCCTTTGCTAAGCAGCCCCATTCTTTAAAAACTGTCAATCAAATCTTAAAGCTTTAGCCATTTGAATGAACAAACAACTTATTCCAACTATTATAAATTAACTAGAGGCCCAGTGCATAAATTCTAGGTCTGGCCAGCAATCAGGGCCAATTGGGAGGCCAATCAGGGCCAGACTGATTGGGGCCTGCCGGCCTCGGGGAGAGGAGTGGGGAGGGACTGCGGGAGGTTGGCTGTCAGCCCCGAGGAGGGAGCTGGCCCTCTGGCCCCCCCTGGGAAAGAGGCCGCATCCACTGCCACCCACCCTCGGGGTCCGAAGGCCCCAGTGGGGTTGGGAGAGGAGGCGACAGTTGCTGGGCTGGGCATGGAAGGGACAGATGCTGGATGCTGATGCCGCTGTTGGAGCCCTGCCACCATACACTTCCCCATCTCCCCCCTCCTCCTTCCCTCACCACTGCACCATCACTGTAGCGGTGGGCAGCCCCTGGGGAAGGGATAGGATGGGAGTGAGACAAACCCTTGTGTCAAGGGCTGACTTTCAATAGATTGCAGCGAGGGAGCTGCTCTGCTATGTACAAAACTCTGACCCAGAAGCAGGTCATCTATGAATGGTTTAGCACCAAGGGCCAATGGGGGCTGGCTGGCCAGGGGGAGGGACTGTGGGCAGTTGCCCGGCCGCGGGAAGTTGGCTGCGGGAGTGCACTGACCACCAGGGGACAGCTCCTGCGTTGAGTGTCTTCCCCCTGGTGGTCAGTGCATGTCATAGTGACTGGTCGACTGGTTGATCGGTTGTTCCAGTCATTTGGGTCATTTGTCATAATGCTCGCTTAGGCTTTTATATATGTAGATGGTATTTACTATACCTGTCTCATGGTTAAAAACTTTTTTTAAATGAAGTGATCAGATCTCTGATTATGTCTATGTATATATGTGTATGTAGAGGACATTAATAAAAATTGGTTTATATAAAAAGCTTTGTTTAATTGGCTTAAAGAGCTTAACCACTTATATAAATTAAATATAACAGAAACTAACACAAAGCTTTTCAGGATCACATGATTTGGGAAAAGATTTAATATCAAAATAGATTTACGTTTGTTGGTTTAATTAAAACAGCAATGTTATTAAAGTTAGCAATGTTTAATATAAAATTATATTTTATCTGGGTTTACTAAAAAATAAGTTCACGCTATCTGTTATAGGGTTAGTCAACAGGAAAATAGTTTGGGATAATAATTAAGTGTATCTAATGTCTCATAAAATGTTTGACTAATCTAAATATAATTATTTAAATTTAGTAAATTAAATAGATGTAAATAAAAGTTATTTTTGGTGAAACTTCTCAATAATTGCTTTATGGTATATGTACTTAAAAATTGTTACCCAAAATCTTTTGGTAACTTGAAACTTTACATTTCTATTAAGTTAAATTAAAAGATACAAATAATTGGCCCTGGCCAGTATCACTCAGTGGTTAGAGCATCCTCCCATGCACTGAAGAATTTCAGATTTTATTCTGAGTCAGAGCACATACCTGGGTTGTGGGTTTGATCCCTGGTCGGAGTGTGTGCATGAGGCAACTGATCAATGTTTCTCTCTCACATCAATGTTTCTCTCTCTCCATCTCCTCTCCTTCTCTATTCCTCTCTAAAATCAATGAAAAACATTTCCTCGAATAAAGATTAAAAAAAAAAGGCGAAATTGAGACAGAATGTGAGAAGTTAGGAAAATCCCTGGGCAAGTAGAATGGGGAAACTGAGACAAGGAATTTAAACAAGGCCAAACAATTTGAACTGTTTTACAGCCAGCTGGTGAATCCCAAGACTTTATTGCCCATAAACCAAGGACACTCAAGAGAGAGTGTTTTATACTTCTCCTCCCTAACCAGAGAATGCATAGCTTGAATCACCTTGGCCTGGGAAAATAGAGAACAAAGACCCAACTAATGTCATTTGTGCCTGCTAAACCCAAGGACAGATGAAGTCAGGAAACAATAGCAAAACCTCTTTAAAAGCTAGACAGACCTTAGATAAAAGTAAAACAGTAAAGCAGATCAAATGATGCATCAGCATATTAAAAATTGCATCTGGAAAGCTGATGAATATTTTGCTGATTTTCTCCTGCTGAAACTCTCCCCTAAGATTTTCACCTACAGAAGAGAGATAAACCCCCCAAAGGATATTAGCGTGGGTTCACTCCAGAGCACACCCATGCTCCTTCCCAAACATGAATTTTTCTTCTTCTTTCTAAACTCTAAGGGTCCCCACGAGACTTGCAGCCGGGGGAGCGGTGGACAGGGCAGCTTGACCTGATCCCGTCTCCAAGGTCTCCTTTTTCTCTGACCTCCCAGTGAGCCAAGCAGCCCCGCCTTGGCTACTTCTGTGACTGTGACCTTCCCTTCCCAGTGAGCTAACAGCAGCCCCGCCTTGGCTGCCTGCTTTTCTATAATGTTCCTAGGGAGCCAAAGCAGAGCCCCGCCTAGGCTCCCCCTGCTGCTGCTTCCACCCTAAGTGCTTCCTTTGTTTCCCTTCCCCAGCTTTACTAAACACACTGTCAAACCCTCTGGACCCCTCTTGTGAAATCCTTCCAACACGAAGTCAAGGCCCCGCACACTACAGGCCGGCCCGAGGCAGACCCGCTCTGGGCCTGTCCCTGTCTGGTAACAAAGTGATTGAATATCTAGATCATTTCCAAATTAAGTAAAATACTGAAACATTAATTGCTAAATGAATTTAAACTTATGTACTTTTGGCTTCCTAATACAGAAAAACTAAAGATATTTGGGTCATTTAATAAAATTATTTTTGCTAGGTTAAGGAAACATGTTTCTAAAAATTATAAAATATATTTACTAGTGAAAGAATCTGTATTTCTAGAGATTTTAAAATGTATTCATAAATTTGCTAATCTAATGAATAATAATTGCTTATTAGTTGTCACTAAAATTAAGATTTCTAAGGGTTAAAGATTCTAAATAATGTGGAAGAAATTAATATGTGCTTTCAATAAAAGGTGGTATAAGTTATGGAGATATGTTTTCATTAAGGAAAAGGAAAGTAATTTTGTCCTGTTTATTTCAGAATGGAAAAAGAGAAAGATTTTTAACTCTTATAATTAAACTGGCTAATGTTAAGTTGTTATTATAAAGGTTTTTAAAAGATTAACTAAGCTTTAATATCATTGGTATGCTTATGTAAAGCTAAAATTTAATGTTATTTCTCTACTAAAAGAACAAAATTTTCCTATATTATTGGTATGCTGTTAGTAAGAAATTATAAAGGGAAACAAAGATTTTCTATCTTATTTAGATGGTTTCCTGGACTCTGTATCATCAGGTCTTTAATTGCTTAAGTAAATTGAGACTTCTTAATATTAAAAGAGCTAAATTTGCTTATAACTATTTAACTTTCTGTATTTGCCTGCAAAGCTTTTGTTGCCATGATTAGATTAGTAACTTAAGTATTGTTCTACAATAGCGTATGATCCTATTTGACCAAATGTTTTTAAATTGTTGATATGTTTGACAAACTTTCCAAGATCAGATTCTAAATTAAATCTTATTGACCTGGGAGTACTATTCCAGAGGGCCCCTGAGCACCTCAGAGATTTGTTCTCTCTCTTTATAAAGGAAAATGTTAAACTAATTAGGCTTATTTGGTATGTCAAATTATATGGGAAGCATTGTGAAATAGATAATGCTAAACATTTCATTATATTTACTTAGATATATTAGTAATAAGTTATAAAAATTACGTAAAATTCTTAAAATGCTAACATATCCTGGTAAAGTTATGTCTTTGTCATGTCTTTAAAATGTAAACATTCATGCCTGGCCAGTGTGGCTTAGTGGTTGAGCATTGACCTATGAACCAGGAGGTCATGGCTCGATTCCTGGTCAGGGCACATGCCTCGGTTTCAGGCTCGATCCCCAGTAGGGGGTGTGCAGGAAGCAGTCAATCAATGATTCTCTCTCATCCTAGATGTTTCTATCTCTCCCTCTCCTTTCCTTTCTGAAATCAACAAAAAAAATATATTTAAAATGTAAACATTCAGGAGCTAACCCAGAAATTGCCTACAGACACTGAAGAGAAAAGAAATGGCCCTTTAAAAGCACAAACTGCTGTGTAAATTACCATGCCAAAATTAATTTATAAAAGAGCTGTGGTTATTTATTTTACAAAACTACTAAAAAAGAATAAGGATGAAACAAAATTACTGTATATAGAAAACAAGACATGTTTTCAGTAGAAGGTATAAAGCATGGAGATGCACTTTTGTTGATGAAAAGGAGAATAAAATGTGTTTTTTGGATAAGGAAGAATATAAAGAACATGGGTATTTTTTATGGCAAAGAAAGAAAAAGAAAAAAGAAACTTTGTCCTAAAATAAAATGATTGTCTAAAGAAAAGGGTGGAATGTAAACTGGGATGTTGCAGAAGGTTTGTGGAAGAGGGATCTTGAGAGAAGTTTATATATAGTCAATCTAACTAAGATTAGAATATATAACTAGTCAATTACATTCTTTACATGTATGTGTGTGAACTAACCAGATCTTTAATCCAGGCCCTTTTTAAGCCTTTTGCCAGTTGCATACAATTACTGTTTTACTCTGATGTTTTGGCAAAAAAATATTCCTACCAATGTGTTTCATCTTCAAAGAGATTATAACTGAAAATGTAACACTGAACTGGAAGGAGATTTACAGAACTCTAAGGAAAAACTGGATTCCTAAAACTGCTCACAGGAGGATCAAGATCAGTAAGGATTGATTAATAACATGGGAATGAGTGAATTGCTAAGGATGATTATAATTTTTATGACTTTTGATATGAGATACTCATTTTTTTATCCTTATTCTTCAGATATAAGAATTTTCCCCCCTGCCACATATGACCTATAGCAATTTGGTAAGTTTTACCTTTATAAGCAAAATTAAAACATCATTTATCTTTTCCTTCCCACAAATCCCTTCAAAATTTCAAGTCTTCTTTTTTTGATGTTGTTCCACTTGTTTTTTAGTTCCTTCAAATCTCACAAATAATATGCGAGACCAAACACTCACTATAATAATTATTGTTTTCTTCCCCCACTCCCCCCTTAATATCTATCTGGGAAGATAACTCAACATTGGACATCATCTCCCTCTGCACACCCCCCCATCCCTGCCCCACAGTCTGTGCAACTTTTATTTCAATCAGAAGTAATCAAATCTATGTACAGTCTAAAAATAGTAAAAAGATGAGTAAAAAGGCCCTGTAGTCCTTCAGGAAGGGGCATGGAAGATGGACTGGGCAAGCATTATACCTGGAGTGTAGAGAGAGGGTCTGGGCACTATCCTGGCAGCAATGATGACAGAACCAGACAGAGAGAGACCTGTTGGGTGCAGGATCAGGAGGGCACTGCCTGGCCTGGTGCCCACCTATCCCCAAAAGGGCAGGCAAAGACCCTGAGACCAACCTGGCTTGGATAGACCTAGGGTGGGCCCAGAAGAAGCCAAGACCTGGCCTGGATTCTGTCAACAAGTCCAAACCTTCACAGTGCTGTCCACAGGCCCTGAGAAGAGCCGGCCCCGGGGCACAGCCAGTGCAGTTATACCACTCTGGTGACACACCAGGATCTGTGTGCAGATCATGTTGTCCATACTCCAGATCCTGGGAGACTGATCATAGGACACACTGAAGACTGGTCTGGTCTGGTGTTGAGATGACCGCTAGGGCATACACGGTGCCAACATGGCCTGTCAGGGTCTGTACCTGCTCCTTGGACTCGATGTCTCACACATGTACGAGGTTCTCATAGGTGCCACAGACAATGTGGTGATTTGTCATGGCAATAGAGTACGCACTGCCACCAGATGTCTATAGGACATGGATGAAGTCGAGGGTCTGGATATCCCAGATCTTGATTATTTGGTAGGAACCACTGTACAAGTAGCTCTGGGCAGCCACCAAGGCCTGCACCCAGGGGTTTAGGCCTGTTAGCTTCTTCTTCAGCTTCAGCTCAGTGCCCAAGGTCCCAGACCTTGATGGCTTTCAGGGAGCCACTGAAGAGCATGTTGTGCGAGGAGACCAGTGTGCACACGGTTGTCATGGGCCTGGATTGTGTTCACCTTATGCAGGTACTGGATATCTCACACAATGATGGTGCAGTCGCTGAGCTGCTGTAGAGCTTGCACCCCTGGATGCAGAGTGCCAGCACAATGCCATCATGGCCTTCCAGTGTCTTCTGGCACTTGTATGTAGTACACGTGTCCCATACCTTGATGTTCTTGTCAGAAGAGCCACTGGAGTAGACACAGAGACATCAGATGGGGCCCTGGTGGCCCCAAAGTTTCCTTTGTAGTTTAAGATCTGCTATGGGTCATAGGATCCTAGGATGCCCATGTTCAGCCATGCATTGATGTGGGATAAATCATTGTTCAACATGGATGTGTCCCTCTGGAACTCAATGAGGTCCTTGCTCAACTTGCTCTGGTTTTCATTCAGGACATTGAACTTGAACTCCAGGCTCTTCTCCAGCTGGTCAATCTTCTCTGAGAGCTTGCCCAGCATGGAGCACAGGAAGGTGATCTCCTGGTCCTTCTGGGCCCATACCACGTGCATCTCATGGAAGCAGTCATCCATCTCCTGGAGAAACTCCTTCAGGCCCTCAAAGTGGCAGGTCTCCAGATGGGTCTCATACATGTTGTGGTTCCCAATGAACGTGAATGTGTACTTGGAGTGGGGACACTTGATGTGCTCACACTCCTTGAGGTGGACCTCCAGATTCATCTTGAGAAGGAGCGGGCAGTTGGGGTTGTTGGGACACCGCACAGGCCTGTAGCCACAGCTGTTCTCATGGTCCTTCCAGGCACTGAGCTTAATAATGAAGGGGCACCCTTGGGGGTCCACCTCAAAGATGATGGGCTTCCTGATCCCTGCTACCTGACAGCATGCTTGCAGTGAATGGAGAGCTCCCCAGGGTAGCTCAGCCATGGCAATGTTGTTCACCACCACTGCAGCTTGGCATTGTTCACAGGACACTTCTCTGACTTCAAGGCACATCTTCAACAGAATGTATGCCCACACATGGTGATCACAGGGTCCTTAAACACAGCACAGCTTCACTGAGAGCTGCTCGGCAAAGACCAGTGGCTCCAGCTCCTCCTTCTCCTCAGGCAGCGAGAACATGGAGCATAGTAGTGAATGGAGTGCAGGGAGCAAATGGATATGGCCAAGCCAGAGTGGCGTGGGGTGCTCATGGGGGGCATGCTGTCCTCCTCATCCTGAGGGGAGTAGGCAAGGGTGCTGGAGGAGGAGGTGTCCTGCGGTGCTGATTGTATGTGCTGGTCCCATCCGCTTTGGTGATAGTGGTGACAGCTGAAAAGGCAGGCCCAAAGGTCGTTTCCATTCTGGTCCTGGTGATGATGTCTGGGGTGGGAAGATTGGTAGGTCTCCCAGAGAAGTGGTTTTACCAGGTGCTTTTGCCTGAGCTCATGATCTAGAGAAGTATCTAGGGTCCTCCAGTAGCATTCCCCCAACCGCTGCCACCCAGGAGTGGCAACACCCTCCCCCTTCATTGTGCCCCCATGGCTGCCGGCCTGAAAAAAGATGGGCATCATCTTTAAACCTATTTCTCAGGTCAAAACATGCAACTAGTCACACACATAGTCAAGGATATTCATGCCTGTGATGTCAACCTTAGGGAAGTTACCAGATTTGGAAAACCCCTTTTTCCTTGGGCAGCTATTGCAATAACCACCATGGCAATAGCCAATCAGACAAATCTTTAAATTCCTTTGCATGAGTTATATTAGAAAATAAAATTCCTTTTGACCATATCCTAGTTAAGCAAGGTGCTTTGCTCTGTTCTTAATACCTCTTGTACTTTGATAAGACACCTGTGGTAAAATAGAGACAAAACTAGATAGAATCAGGGCATAAACCAAATGATTCAATATAGTGTCCACTGACAGCTCATGGTTCTTGAATATCTTGGTTCTTTAATACCTGACTACTCACAGCTTTATTGAGGGTATAAATCCTGGTTCAGATTTATTCTTCAAATTGGACATGGCATTTTGTTTGTTATTATAGGAAATTTTGCTGTTATAAAACTTTGTTTTGCATAGCTCAGTGTTAAAATGATACCACCCCAATAATGATTGCTCAACATTTTGAGATGAAGTCTTAGATGAGAAACCTCCAGATGTTGCCTTTGGAGAAACATCATGGTACAGCCTTCCCCTGTTCCAGTGCTTTTGCTGCTCAAATGTGGCCCAGTGTTCCTTTAGGAAAAAGAAACCACTTTCCCTTCTATGCAGGACATGACATACTGGGAATGAGCTTTCCTGGTGACAAGGGACTGGCAATGGCATGATATACTGATAATGAACCTTCCTGACAATGGAGGACCATTGCTTTTAGTAACTTATCAGTGCTGCTTTCTGGTAATTGATCAGTGATGTTTTCAAGGAATAATATTCATCAAAATGGGAAAAATGTAACAAAAATAAGGAGCCACTTTAAAATGCAGCTGGAGCTGCTACCCCACAGGAACTGCGTTGCACATCTTATGCCTCAAACCTTGGAATGCTAGAACAGGGCAGAATCACCTTGGGACTGGGCCTAAAGCAACACTATGCCCCGCAGAACTGTTTGCAAAGATAATAAGAAAGCAGTTATTATGACCACTGGACTGAAAATTAAAAAGTTGTTTAGAATTAACATCATTATGTTATGTTACTGGCATCAAAGAAATGCCTTCCTTATATGGATGTAATTCTTCCCTTTCCCCTTCTCATAAATACCCGTTGCCTTTGTCAGAACACTATTTGGGTTTCTGTCTGAATCAGTTATTCCCGAATAGTTATGCTTTGATCTCAAATAAATGCTTGTTGCCTCTCACTTTGGAAGGTATTTTATCTTTAGGTTAACAAAACCTATGTAAATGCAACCTCCACAACAACCCCAAAGGGTGAGGCTTGGAGAGTTTCTGGGTTAGTGAACAGGTGAAGTTTTGGAGAGTTGTGCACCTGGAGAGGGCATGGAAGCTCCTTGCCTCTTCCCCATACCTGGTCCTATGTTTCTCTTCCATTTGGCTGTTCCTGAGTTATATCCTTTTATCATAAACTAGTGATCAAGTAAGTGGAATAATTCTATGAGTTCTGTGAGGCACTCTACCAAATTAATCAAACCCAAAGAGTGGGTGCGGGAATCTCCAATCTATAGCCAGTTGGTCAGAAGTACAGGTGACAACTGAACTTTTGATGGCAGTCTGAAGGGGTGGGTGTGGTATTGTAAGACTGAGACCTTAACCTGTGGGATCTGACATTATCTTCAGGTAGATAGTGTCAGAACTATGTTGAATTGTAGGACACCCAGTTGTTGTCAGAGAATTGCTTGCTGGTATAGGGAAAAGCCCCCACACTGGAATTGGGTGCAGAAAGTTAGCAGTGTATTCCCTGGAAGGGTTGCTCCAGCCTCTCATTTGAGGGAGATCAATACTTAGGTTTCCTACAGAATAACTAGAAGTGAAAAGACTCAGAGCTGTAGAGGCAGGTGGATGCCAACGCAGATGTGCACAGAGACCAGTGAAGGACATGGCATCAGGAGGGCACCGTCTCAGACTCTGAAGCCTGACTGACAGGAGCCACCAACAGAAATTGCATGCCTTCGGTAAGAGCAGCTCTTAGGAGTTCTCCATGGACTCCTGTGTTCCCTCTAAAAAGGCTTGCAGCCCATGTACAAAGACAGTATGTGGAAGTCCCACCTGGCTGGATGAGAAGAAGGGTATCTGGACAAGAGAAAATGAAGCAGCATGAGAACAGTTGCTCTGAACTTTTGTTCTGTGAATCACAGATAATTAACAAAAAACCCCCAGAGTGAATGAACGACTTGATCTGTCAAACTTTGAGAGATATTAAAATATCCTGTCATAATTTCTCCTCCATTCTAAGACACATTTCATTTCACCTTTTATTGTTTCTGAAATCAGGATGTCTAATAATCACAGTCAAAAGGACTCTCCCTGCTACCTAGAAGTGTGTTTGACTCAGCAGATTCTTGCCTGGGCAGCTGCTGGCCAGCTCATCTCAGGTGGTGTGACCATCCAGGTGCAGGCAAGCACCTGGCTCAGTGCCGGGAGCCGGTCCAAGGTCACCTCTCCGAGAAAGGTTGTTTCCCCAGGTAGGGATTTTCCCCTGAAGTTAGGGAGGGAATAAAACCTCTTAACTGCCAGGCGGGTAATTAATCACTTTAACTACGAACAATCATGCTTAAGCTACATAATCTTTACTCCCTGGAATGGAGATAAGAAACGCCCTAACCTTTGGAATAGAGATTGATAGGATTAGAATCAACTGGTATAAATACAGATGCAACAAGACAACAGGAGGCAGACCTCAGGAGACAGACCTCAGAAGGCAGACCTCAGAAGACAGACCTTAGAACACAGAACTTAGCAGACAGGGCCTACACAGAACCTAGAACTTCGCTGGGGATCCAGACCAGAACTTGGCTGGAGATCCTGGCTAGGCTGCTGATCAACTGAATGATGTCTCCGTGGCATTCCTTCTTCGCCAACTCCGCCTACACCTTGGGGGACCCCTGGACCTGCTGGGGCTGGACCCCAGCAGCTCAGGGAACACCTATTTGTCTTTAGTAAGTGTCTACAGACCTTCAGGAGACATAGTGGTCTGAACTGAACTAGGTGGAAACGACTTTAACCAAGTACAAGAGGCCAGTGAAGCACAGGGTCCTTCTACTGGCCTGAAATCTCACTTTAGATTCTAAAGGGTTAATGGGGCCAATGATAGCTCAGGTTGGGGATGGCCATGTGTCCCTGATTTGCTCTGCATGGCTGCTGTGACCAGGGAAGGCTCACAGCTTGATTCCATTTCAGTTCCAGCCAAGGGGGGAGGGGTGGGCGGCTGATAGTGATAGTGGGCGTCTGTCACATGGCAAGGGGCACAGAGCTAAAAGGAGCTGCTTTCTTCCCTTCCCATCTGTTAGGAAATCCTATCAGTGAGCTATCATATCAGATATATGCCAGCTTATTTCAGTTTCTCCTTTTTCATAGCAGTTTTTAAGTGATATATTTGATAACATGTTATTACTTTATCAAGGTAGTGGATGGTGCCCTTTATCAAAACAAAATGCCCCTGTGAGATTCATTTTATTCGTTCTCTTTTGATTCCTTGCGGTGTATGTATGCTACAGGTGTACATATCTTTCATTCTCTGGAACCCTCTTTTAATGTCATTTCACTTTTAACCTTCCCAGGTCATTGTGTTTTGATATTCTCTAATTGACAACCTCCATTGGATAACATTTTTTGACCTAGAATTAGATTCTTTTAAAATAAGAATCTCACATTCACCTGTAGTCTTAGGAGTTATATAGTTCATCTTACTACTACCCCATGTCTTTTGTGTTTTCAATCTTTCCTTTTTACCTCCTCTGCTTTCTAAATTTTGCAATATGAGCTTATATAAATGTAAGTATATGCTTGTTGTAATTATGTAAAAATTATCAGCTTGCTGTTACCATTTAAAACCACCATTAATTAATGAAATACTTAACCTCTTCTTAAATTGTCAATGTCAGGAGTGAAGCTGCTGCTCCCACTAAGATGGTAAGTTAATGCTCTGACTTCTCCGTTATTTTTGCAAGCATTTAGAAGCTGCCATTCAAAGCTTCTTCTACTAAATCTTTCCCATGCTTATTGCCCGTATCAGTCACGTATATGTATTTTTAATTTTATGTGTCTTATGATGTCCTAGGACTAGCCATTCTTAGAGATGGTAAGGGCTGGGGAGCACACCTTTAAGATGCAAATCTGCCTTATCTGTCACAGATCAGAACAATATTTTCCCTGACCCAAATTGTCCCAGGGCTAGGCAGCAGGCAAATAGAGGCCAACCCTAGAGCTGAAGCCTGCTAGAGTTCCTCAGACTGGCCAGTTCTAACCAGCTTCCCCTGTCCTGCTCCCCTTTCCACCAGGAACCCCAATGAAAGCTCTGGCCTAGTCTTCTGCCCCTTTCTGCCCCCCAAACACCTGGTGCTTCCCCATGTGGCCCTGCAAGGCATGGCATGCCCTTCTCTTGGAAAATGTAAATAATAAATTCTTCTTCAATGGCATTGGCCTCTCTGTGTCCTCACTGTCACCTCCATAAATCAAAGCCCTGTGGGTACAGAGGAGACACTGCTGCCTTCATCGCTGAGGATTTGGTTCCACTGTCTGAGCAGACCGTGTGGCCTGGCCTCCCTGCAAGGTTCAGACTCAGCCAGCCTCCTCCTATCTTAGAGGATGCAGCTCCCCTGTGTCCGAGAGGAGCCTCCTTCACCTCAGGCCATGGTCCTACCTGAGTGGAGGGGCTGACCAACACCCCCACCTTGTGCTTCCAGCCTCATTCCCTCCGCTAGGGGTGACAGCATTCTGGCAGTTTTTCTGAGAGACTCCTTAGGAGAGTCAGTCTGCATGGCACATACACTCAGTCCTGTCTACACAAACTACAGAGTCTTCCAGTTGTTTCAGGGAATCTGTCAGGAGGCAAGTCTGAGTTCAATTATTACTGTATGCTGAGGTTACCCCGCAGTGGTTTCCTGTGTCAGCCTATGATTGAAGCCAAAGACATAATAATGACAACAGAAAACACAGCAGGCATTTCCACAAAGAACCAAACAATGAGAACCCTGGTGGGCCACCCTAGTCAAGAGTAAGCTGTCCAGTGCCCATCAGAGTGCCAGGATGTGGCAGGGTCACTAAGGACTGTGTGTGTTGAAATCACTTGGAGGCTCATAAAAATGCTGCTTTTGGGTCCCAGCCTCAACCTAGGAATTAGAATCCCTCAGGAGGAGCCTCAAGTTCCCCATGTTGCTCTGAGGCATACTAAATGCTAAGACTGGGGGTCTGCCCTGCTCCAAGTGCTGTGTCTAACACTCTGCATGAGTCCTCTCAAAACTCCCTGAAGCAGAGATCCTGAGCTCCCACGCTGGCACCGGGGCACTCACCCTGCAGTCCCCTCGCACGCAGAGGCTGAAGGCATCCTTGTAGGAGCATCGTGTCCCATCATGCACCATGCGCTTCATGGACACTACCTCCCCGGTTTCCTTGGACTCACAGTAGAGGTGGCACCTCTCTTTGGCTGAAAGGGAAGAGGGGTGTTAGGGAAACGTGTGGGCTGCTCTGTTCACCTTCTTTCCCAAGTCTACTCATGAGAAATTCCCATGAGGGTCTTCTTTCCACCCCCCCAGGCACCTGCCCTGGGGCAGGAAAAGGAAAGGGGCCAGGAGACTGCAACCCCCTTTGAGTTTCTGTCTCAGGGACTTGGGAAGAGCTTTTCCCGGATGAACCAGGATGTTGTTGGAGCAGCACAGGCCTCAGGCCCCTAAGGCCCCGACACCCAGGGGAAGGCAAATGGCTATTTGCCAGCTTTTCAACTGAAGACCCTCTTCAATTAACCTTCTCTAAAACCCCAAATAAGGCTAGACACCACTTGATTCAGTCTTGGGTCCCTGGCATCTTCCTTTCTCAGTATTTCTCTCAGAAGTCACTAAAACACTGGGTCGTTATTTGATGGCTATCCACCCTGCCTGCCAGGCTGCAGCCCGCCTCCAGGGGGGCCTGTGTCTGTGCTGGCTCCCCTGCCTCCAGGGCACTCTGCTGGTATATCACAGGCAGGATGATGGAGATGGGCCCATGCTGGCAGCCTGCCCCTGCCCAGTGCCTGGAAGGAACAAAAACTGCATGTTTAAAATTCCACCATGAGGGAGGGGAACGAAACAGAATACAAACAGGATCATGCCTGAAGCTGGCAGGCATTTTAGTTCCTAGGAGCCAATAAATACCTTTGAGCACATAAAGTAGTTCATGTTACCTTTTCTGACACTTGACTGAGTTCTGACTGTCATCTGAAATATGAGAAGGCTAGAGGTAGCCTGGCTCCTTGGCAAGGTCCACTCAGCTCCTTCCCCACCTCCATCCCTGAGTGGGTTTAATAACGCACCTACAGCCTCCTCCAACGGATGGAGGCAGCAGAGCCTGGCACTTGCTGAGCCTCCTGGTCTCTCCCGTGCATCCTGGGCCAGGCCCAGTGTTCTGGCCCCTCTGGGACTGTAGTCCTGTCTCAAGCCCCAGCCTCAGTCATGGAGTGGGCCCCAGTATCCCTGTGGCTGACAGCCTTGCTCACACAGACTCACAGGCAGCGCGATCCCCAGTCTACCCACCCTGACCTGTCCTGAGCCTCACTCTGCCCTCCACTCAGAGCCTCACCATCCCGGTGCTCATGGGGTAGCCAGTGGTGCTGGGCATCACCATGCTCGAAGTACAGGTCCCACTGCCGGCACTGTTCCTCACGGAAGTCGGCCAGTGTGTCAGGACAATCCTGGGAGTTGCAGAGCTGAAAATCGTAGCCAAGACCTGAACAGGTGCGGCCCCCGTTGGCTGGGCTAGAAGAGAAAGCAAAGGACTTGCAGCTCGGTGCTACCAGGAAGATGCCAGCACTTAGCGCTCCACTTGTAGAATTTGGGGGATCCTTGAGTCTCAGGTGTAGGGTTAGCTCTGCTGACTGACGGGACCCAGGCCTGCCCTGTCCTGTCTTGGATACAACACCAAGGCAGAACCCCAGCCTCCCAGGCCCCAGAGCATTAGGTATAGAGGGCTGGTAATCCTCCCTTGGGGCCCTGTGGTGTCTCCTCTACATTAAGGTCTGTGCCTGTGCCTGACACAGTGTGGGCACTCAAAGAGCAGTTCTGAAATAGCAGAATCCCACTGCACAGGTTCTTCCCAAGTGTGGGGCTCACAGTGGACACTCCACCCACCTTCCTCCACCTCAGCGAATTTGGGCTGTTTCTGTAATTCCCTCACTTCACCGAGAACAATCCACAGCAAACTAGCCCCACAGAAAAGGCACTGGCTCTGGTTGGCAGGTGCATCTGTAAGGTGAAGGATGGGCTGCAGCAGGCCAGAAACTGGGAGGAACTGGGGGGCAATAGTGCTGCCATATGCCAATTGTGGTAGAGCCAGACAGAACTGAAGGCCTCACCTGAGACTTGAGCAAGTCATGCTCTGCGTGCAACAAGAAGGGTGAATGCCATGCAGCACAGTAAAGTGGACAAGAAAGAGCTGCCTCTGTGAGGCCCCTCCCATGGCACTGTGTTCTCCAGGGGGTCAGTGGGAATAATATCAGAAAAACTTATGGACGAACCAAGAGGCCTCAGTGTTCGATAGGAGATTGAAAGAAAGGATAACTCTGAGATTGATGCCAGAGTCACTGATAATATCGTAGACCAATGACAATACCAACAAGGTTGTCACCAGGAGAAGGGGGTACAGGCCTGGTTGCAGGTGTGGGAAGCCAGGGCAGCAGCAGCAACCGTGGGGGAAGCAGGAAGGGTCTGCTGTTGCTGGAGTCCCTGGCCAGCCCAGGCAGGAGGCATAGTGATTGGAAATCCATATTGACTCCAAAACAGAGTGAGCTAGAGAATTTGGGGAGGGGAAAAGCAAGTGAAATACTAGAGACTGGATTGTTTGCAGTTTTATAATCACAAGGGTATGAGCAGCGAAAACAGTAGGAACTCAATCCTGCAAGCAGGGTCTAGCTAGAGCTGCATGGGAGTCTTCACACTAGTCCCAGTGTCATAGGAAGAACTGGGGACTAGCACAGGGAGTATAATAACTAAAATGGGCAGCATGAAGTCCAGCAGTTGTCCCCTGGACAATGAATGAAAGGGTGGCCCGTTTTACATTTCTGACAAAGAGGCTGTGTGGAGCCCTTGAGCTCAGAAATGCACTGGGCTGCAGCTGCGCGTGTCTCCCACAGATGTGCGTGAGGCCCGCGTAAATAAACAGTCGCCATAGCTGCATGCTGTCTGACAGGGAATGCAGGCATTGGGCAGGGCTTGGCTATTCTCTGGGACTGATGGCTTTCAGGAACAGATGGGCTCACAGGCTGTCCTGACAGCTTTGCTCCCATCACTTGCCCTTGTCCCCTGCTGCCATCAAGGAGTCTGGGCAAGCCCGAGGAGTAAATTCCTAAAGTGTGCGAGTGAAAAAGGTCAGAATGTGTACCTCTTCTCCACTGAACCAGGCCAGGGGGTGAGTTTGCTGGAGCCTGAGAACCCAGCATCAGGCAGGAAGAATCAGGGCCTGGATGCCCATGGAGAGTGGGGAAGTCAGGCCGAACCTGCTCCCTCAACTGCACCCTGGGCCCAAGTTATTCCATCAGCATGTGAAGGGGGCAGCTGAGACATTTATTGAGTGCTTGCTGCATGCCAAGCATGCACCACAAGCCAGGAACCCCACAGTCCTTACCCAGAATCCCATGGCCTCTTCAGTTCTAACTTCCTGTCTGGTCAATCTCATCCTGAGGCAAGCATCCCAGGGTTGCATGAGGGGAGTCAGGAGCAGGGCACTTTGGGCCCCTTCCTGCCTCTGCTCCTAGTCAGGACGGTAGCCTAGAGCCCCGGGCAGGAGGTAGTCAGAAATTGGAGGAGAAGGCCCCATCAGGAGCTGGGGTGGCCAGCCCGAGGCACAAGTGACCTTGAGGGACAGGCTCTCCCACTGCTGCAGCCCAGGACACCAGTCCCTTCTTGGCCAACATGGACTTGATCCCTCTACCCAGAGCTACTACTGCTGAGCCCCTTTGGTTCCCTGGGGGCTAGTTCAAGGCATGGCCAGAGAAAATGCAGCAGCTGGCCGAGCAGAACAGGGAAGCTGTTGCAAAGGCAGAGCCTAGCAGTCTAGATGGGCACCAGAGACCTGGGTGGGCTTAAATTTTGGGGCACAGATTCCTCTGAGAAGTTGATGTGAAGCTAGAGACCTGCTCCCCCAGAAAAATTTTCATGCACAGAAAGTCATAATATAATTTTGGATGAGGCCATGGCAAGGTCCAAAGAAGGGTGATGAGGCTTAGGGTCTAGGCACCCCAACTCAAATATCTAGGGGTTCAGGTGGGCAGAGGAGGTGAGTGAAGATGGCTGTGGGGAGGGGAGGGGCAGCCCGAGTTGCCCATTAACCTGTATTGCTATGGTGCCCAATTTGGAAGCTAGAAATCTGTTTTCTTTATGTGAAATTCCAGATTTTTAACATTTTCATGTAAATTAAAATCTTTACAACTCTGGCCAAAGAGAGAAAGACAAAAGCCACATGTCTCCCAGAAGCTGAGGGCTGCTAATGGGCAGGTGGAAGACCAGTGAGTTGACATCTGTGGGGAGTTTTCCTGCACCCAGGTCCTGTTCACATTACTGTATGTGCACTCACAATCACTCCATGAGCAGGCTGCCTGAGGCCCAGGGGGAGGGGCCTAAGTGACCTACCCTGACTTACATGGGGCTGCAGGGGCCCGGGACCCAGGCATTCCGTCTCCACATGGCTCTCTCCATGGGCACTGCCCTGGTGGAGGCCCAGGCTAAGGGTTCAGACAGGAAGAGTGGCCTGGGCATGAATAAGTAAGTAGCAATGGGCCGAGGAGGGGGCATGCACCAGAAAGCCTTTTATAAGGTGGAGTGGGTGAGGGGATGAGAGGCACGGGGAGGGGCTAGGGAGGACAGTACAGCAGGCCCCAAACCTGGGAAGCAGGAAGGGAAGCATGGTTGGCAATAGGAGTCCAGTGGGCATGGGGGCAGCCTCTCCAGGTTATCTCTTCCCTGGGTAGCTGGGTTCAGGCAGCATGTTGCTGGCCCTGCCCCTTGCCTGACTACAAACAGTTGCTCCCCCTGCTCAGGTTCCTAGCATCCTGGGGACCAAGAGAGCCCTCCTCCTTATTTTTAATTTCTGTTCTCTGTACCACCTTATGTCCTTGATACACTTGACCAAGAAGGACAGAGCAAGCCAGTTTCTGGAGGAGGGTCAAAGCCTGTGAGGGGATGGATAGCAGGCCAGGAGACCAGGTTTTCAGGGCTCCAGGGCTGGCTCTGCTCCCAGCAGGCTGCGCAACCAGGGCCATGAGGCTTCCCTCTCTGTCTCACCTTCCTCCCAGCGAACAGGATGCCAGCCCTTGCACCCTCTCCAGAACTGGCATGCAGCAATAGGGATCGTGCAGGATAGGAAGTGGCCTCAGGAACCACAGCTGCCACCCGGGAGAGCTGGGAAACATCAGGGTCAACTTACTGTGGGTTGTCACACTGGCGGGTCCTGAACTTAACACCTGTGCCACAGGTGCGTGAACAGGAGCCAAATGGACTCCAGGTGCCCCAGTTGCCATCTCGTTTGAGGATGTCAGGCGTCAGCCAGATGCAGTGTCCTTTAAAGCAGTGCTGAAAGACAGGTCATTCCCTTGACCCATGGCCTCCTGCCCTCCCTTCAACTTGCTGTGTCCGTGAGGACTGCCTAGCCCTGGAGGCAAATAGGGAGGCAGACCTACTCACTCATAGAAGCTCGAAGCCCCTCAGGAGACCTAGTGAGATGTTGGCCCACCCAGCTTCCCCCACTATTGCCCAGCCCTCCTACCATCCTCAGCACCTTGTCTAGTCAGAGCCTGCCCTACACCATGTCCCTAGGGTGAAGCCACTGGCATGCCTACACAGGGAACACTAAAAAAATGCAAGTAGCTCATCAAGCCTGGGATTCCAGAGACATATAAGATCTACTGTTTAAATTTTTAAAAAGCTAATTTAAAGAAAATATGGAAGCAGGTCAGGTGGTATGCTGATGTGATAAAAATTTATGAATATAGTCAGGATACACTGGCAAGCAGAGAACACAGTTCCATAACTTGAATCTGATCACACTATCCCACCTCCTCCCATGAGAGGAAGCTTACACAATCTAGGGGCCCATTTTAAGGAGAAAATTTTAAAGTTAAAAATACTAAATTAGGTATAAAATGAAATATTAAATTAGAATAAGAAAATACATCACAAAAAATTAAAAATGGAAAAACTAACTAATATCACAACCAAAAGTAAGTAGAAAGAAGGAAATAATAAATATCAGAGCAGAAGTAAATGAGATACAATCTAAGAAAAATACAAAAGATCAAAGAAACCAAGCACTCTTTGAAAGACTAATAAGATTGGCAAACTGTTAACCAGACTCATCAAGAAAAAAACAGAGAGGACCCAAATAAAGAAAATCAGAAAGGAAAGAGGAGAAGTGACAACTGACACCACAGAAATACAAAGGATTATAAGAAAACATATAAACAATTATACTCCAGCAAATTGGACAAGCTGGAAGAAATGGATAAATTCCTAGAAACAATCTTTTAAGACCAAATCAAGAAGAAACAGAAAATTGGTTCAGACCAATTACTGCCAATGAAATCGAATCAGTAAGTGTTCTGGACCAGATAGCTTCACAGGTAAATTTAAGTATTGTAAAAAGAAATAATACCTCTCCTCAAATTATTCCAAAAAATTCAAGAGGAGAGAAGACTCGCAAGTTCATTTTATGAGACCAGCATGATGCTGATTCCAAACCAGACAAATACATTATGAAAAAGAAAATTATAGGCGAATATCCATGATTACATAGATGCAACTATCCTCAACAAAATATTAGCAAACCAAATTCAGCCATACATGAAAAAGGTCACACACCATGATCAAGTGGGGTTTATTCCTGGGATGCAAGGTTAGTTCAATATCTGCAAATCAATTAACATGTTACACCACAGAAACAAAATGAAGGACAAAAAACATGTGGTAATATTAATAGATACAGAAGAAGCATGTGACAAAATCCAGCATAATGATAAAAACTCTCAACAAAGTGAGAATAGAGGGTATATACCTCAACATAATAAAAAGACATATCTATATCTATATCTATATCTATATCTATATCTATATCTATATCTATCTATATCTATATCCCT
>NW_006296803.1:382501-384153 GCF_000327345.1 Myotis davidii | reverse complement strand
GCGGTGCCCCAACCCCCCAATCGGCCCTACCCTGAGCATGACTGAGGGTGGCATCACAACCTCCCAATCCGCCCTGCTCTGTGCATGACAGGGCGCGGCGCCCCAACTCCCCAATCGGCCCTGCTCTGAGCCCGACCAGGGGATGCACCTAGGGATTGGGCCTGCCCTCTGCCACCTGGGAGCAGGCCTAAGCCAGCAGGGCGTTATCTCCCGAGGGGTCCCAGACTGCGCGAGGGCACAGGCCTGGCTGAGGGACTCTCCCTTCCCCCCGAGTGCACAAATTTTTGTGCACCGGGCCTCATAGCAACTGTCATAATCAATGGAAAACAGCTAAAAGCATTTTCTTAAAATCAGGAATAAGAGAAGGTTGTTTACTTTCACTGAAGTCCTATCACAACAATCAGACAGGAAAAAGAAATTAAAGTCATCCTGATTAGAAAGGAAAATTAAAAATTGAAAAACTGACTAATATCACAACCAAAAGTAAGTAGAAAGTAGTAGAAAGTAAGAAGAAAGAAGTAAAACTGTCATTACTTGCAGATGATGTAATTTTATATAGAGAGAACACTAAAGAATTCACCAAACAACTATTAGAAATGATAAATGAGTTCAGTAAAATAGCAGGATACAAAATTAATATTCAGAAATTGATTGCAGCCCTGGCCGGTGTGGCTCAGTTGGTTGGATGTTGACCCATGCACCAAAAGATTGCCTGTTTGATTCCAGGTCAGAGCACATGCCGAGGTTGTGGGCTTGATCCCTGGTAGGGGGCTTGCAGGGGGAAGGCAGTCAATGTTTGACTCTTACATTGATGTTTTTCTTTTT
This sequence comes from Myotis davidii, assembly GCF_000327345.1. Lineage (NCBI taxonomy): Eukaryota > Metazoa > Chordata > Mammalia > Chiroptera > Vespertilionidae > Myotis > Myotis davidii. The sequence goes on along the minus strand of NW_006296803.1, from coordinate 383,328 downwards.
TTTTTTTGAACTACTGTGCTCTTTTATTCCAACTTCCTTTCCCAATCATATGCATTAATACTATATTTCTTAAGAGTATCTGAGAATATTGGCAAACTAGAAAGAAACTGTTCATATACAATTCTTGGTGTATTTAAATACAAAACAGGAAGCTTATGTAAAGTTTCTAAGTAGATTCCTTTTTCCTTTTTCATAACCTCATAGTAATTTCTGGCTTCTTTTTGAAATCTAGACAAGCTCCTATAATATATATATAGAGAACCGGTAGGTCGTTGTTATCTTATTGCCATTGAGTTATTATTATTATTATTATTATTTTGGTTGGCTGTGTCACAGGTTGCATAATGTAATTTCCAAATAATCTTTTATTTCTCTGAATAAACAAGAGTCTCTATAGTGCTGGTATCTGTGGATGGGTGGTAAGACTTTTTACACAACTTCTCAAGCCAAACTACTGGAAATCTTAGTTCGTTCTTTGTATGTTTTTTCTCAGTTTTTTTAAAATTAAATCTTTATTGTTCAGATTATTACAGTTGTTCCTCTTTTTTTGCCCCCTAGCTCCTCACCCCCACACCCCTTCCCCCTGAGAACTGTCAGTCCACTCCCTTTCTATGCCCCTGATTCTATTATATTCACCAGTTTATTCTGTTCATCAGATTTTTTATTCACTTGATTTTTAGATTCACTTGTTGATAGATATGTATTTGTTGTTCATAATTTTTATCTTTACCCTTTTCTTCTTCTTCCTTTCTTAAAGAACCTTTCTGCATTTCATATAATACTGGTTTGTTGGTGAATTTTGAATGATAGCTTTCCTGGGCACAGTG
>NW_006296803.1:373401-379963 GCF_000327345.1 Myotis davidii | reverse complement strand
TTCCTCTTTGTTTGGGGTTTGGAGGTGCCCAGATGAGGCCCAGCTGTGAAGCAGTGCAAGCTGCTGTGGGGCCTTGGGCCTTCTTTTGGATGTTCTGGGTGTCTCTCACCCAGCTGCAGTTTGTTAGGTAATTTTAGATTGCAAAGGGCCAGGTCATTCATATGCAAAAGCCTCGCCGCACAGCTTGGGTGGGGTGTGGTCTCAGGGAATCAACAGGGTGAGCAAACAACTATGGCTGATCCTTAGTCCTGCCCTAAGAGTCCCCGGCTGTCAGTGTCCTGCGGTAATCGCTGCAAGCACCTCTGAGAGAAAGCCACCCTCAAGTTCCGCCCGCTGCCAGACAGTCCAGTTTTTCCCCGTATGAGTCTGGGTCCCCAGAGACTTGCCTGAAGTTGGAGTTCAGAGGGGGAGTTTGTGTCTCCCTCCCAATTAAAAAAGATAACCATGCCCTCTGCTGCCAGCCCTTTCTGTGTATGCCTCCATACCTCTGCACTTTACTTTTGCACCTCCTCTAAGTCTCAGTGTGCTTTTTCTTTCCTTCTAGTTGTAGAATTTCCACTCAGCCAGCCTTCCTGTGGTTGTGGATGATGTCTGTTTTGTCTTTTAGTTGTATTTTTGAAGTGGTTGTGCAAGGCAGCAATTTCAGGTGTTTATGCCGCCATCTTGGTTTCTCCTTTTCTCTGTTTTTTAAATTTTATTTCAAGAGAAACGATTTTAAATATGATAATGTTACATGCAATAAACAGCAATTATTCAAGAAAAATGACTTTACATATAATAACATTACATGCAATAAAAATTAATATTTCAAGAATAAAAGGATTTTAAATATAATAATATTACCAAAACTGTACTAACATAGTTGTAGGAAATATTAAAAATCTGCAAATAACATGGTTACTTCTATTCTAGAATATTTATTTTCCTCTGGCTTATTTTTGTTCATCAGTTTATGTTGTTCATTATATTTCACAAAAGAGTGAGATCATATGATATTTATCTTTCTCTGACTTGCTTATTTCACTTAGCATGATACTTTTAAAGTCTATTTTGTTGGATATGAGTATTGCCACTCCAGTTTTTTTTCTTTTCCATTTTAATGGAAAACTTTTTCCCATTCCTTCACTTTCATCCTGTGTGTGTCTTTTGTTTTGAGGTGTGTCTCTTGTAGACAACATATAGTTGGGTTATGTTTTTGTTTCCATTCAGCTACCCTACACCTTTTGATTGAAGCATTTAATCCATTACCTTTAGGGTTATTATTGAGAGGTACCAATTTATAGCCATTTTAATTCTCTCTCTGTTTCTTCTTCTCAGCAATCCCTTACAGCAATCCCTTTAGCATTTCTTGTAATGCTGGTATGGTGGTAATAAACTCCTTCTTTTGGTCTGCTCTTGCTGCCTTTAAGATTCTCTCTTTATCTTCATTTTTTTTTTTTTTTGCATTTTAATTATGATGTATCTGGGCAAGGGTCTGTTTGGGTTCTTCTTGTTTGGGGTTCTCTGTGCCTCCTAAACTTGTGTGACTTTTTCATTTACCAGGTTAAGGAAGTTTTCTACCATTATTTCTTCAAACACCTTCTCTATTCCTTTCTCCCTTTCTGCCTCTTCTGGCACACCTACTATTCTAATACTAGAGGCTCAGTGCATGAAATTCGTGTGTGGGTATGGTCCCTAGGTGTGGCCTGTGATCAGGACCATCTTCCCTGGCTGCCCGCAGCTAGCCTTGTATCCCGCTGCCATGCACCCCTGGTTTCTCATTCACTATCTGTGGGTGCCTGGCCAGCCCTTTCATGCCTCTGCTCCTCCTACCAGTCTCTATGTGGTCTCCACCTTCGGTCCTCCTTGGGTATCAGGGTTCTCTCCTGTGAGGTTTCCATTGATTATTCAGGAAGCTTTTCCATATTTCAGTTGTAATTCCAGTTTATTCCTGAGAGCATGCCCATGCAGTATCCTCTTACTCTCACATCGATGTTTTTCTCTCTCTCCCTCTCCCTTCCTTTCTCTCTAAATAAAATCAATAAAAAGATTTTAAAAAAGAAATCAATAGCATTTTTATACACCAATAGGAAACTATCAGAAAGAAAAATTTTAAAAAATCCCAATTACAATTGCATAAAGAATATCTAGGAATAAATTTAACAAAGGAGGTGGAAGACCCATACTAGAAAAATTAAGACACTGAAGAAAGAAATTGAAGATACAAAAAATGGAAGCACATTCAATGCTCATGTATAGGAACAATGAACATGATTAAAATGTCTATATTACCCAAAGCAATCTATAGATTCAATGCAACCCCTCTCAAAATTGGAGTGACAAAAATGTTCTAAAATTTGATGGCTGTAATGGTAATACAATATCAGATGTATCATTAGCTAATATGTCCTCCCATACAGTGGATTTCCTTTTCATTATGATGGTGGTTTCTTTTGCTGGGCAGAAGTTTTTTATATTGATGTAGTCCCATTTGTTTATTTTCTTCTTAGTTTCCTTTGTCCAAGGAGATGTATCCATACACATATTGCTACGTGAGATGCCTGAGATTTTACTACCTATGTTTTCCTCTAAGATTTTTATAGTTTTATGACTTTCATTTAAGTCTTTTATCCACCTTGAGTTTATTCTTGTGTATGGTATAAGTTGGTAGTCTAGTTTCATCTTTTTGCTTGTGTCTGTCCAGTTTCCCCAGCATCTTTTGTTGAAGAGATTGTCTTTACTCCATTGTATGTTCTTGCCTCCTTTGTCAGATATTAATTGACTATAATGGTGTGGTTCAATTTCTGGGATCTCTGTTCTGATTCACTGGTCTATATGCCTGTTTTTGTGCCAGTACCAGGCTGTTTTGGTTATAATGGGTTTGTAGTATAGTGTGATATCCAGTATTGTGATTCCCTCCTACTTTGTTCTCTCTCAAGATTGCTGCAGCTATTCAGGGTCTTTTATGGTTCTATATACAGTTTTGGAGTATTTGTTCTAGCTCTGTGAAGTATGCTATTGGTATTTTAATAGGGATTGCCTTGGATCTGTAGATTGCTTTGGGTAGTATAGACATTTTAATGATGTTCCTTCTTCCAATCCATGTACATGATATACACTTCCATTTGTTTGTATCTTTATTTCTTTTTTCAATGTCCTATAGTTTTACAAGTATAGGTCTTTTAACTCCTTGATTAAATTTATTCCTAGTTATCCTATTTTTGTTGTTGTTGTAATGGTAAGTGAGATTGTTTTTTTAGTTTCTGTTTCTGAAAGTTCATTATTGGTGTATAAAAATGCCATTGATTTCTGGATGTGGATACTGCTACCTTGCTGAATTCACTTAAGTCTATTAGTTTCCTGGTGGTTTTTTATGTACAAAATCATGTCATCTGTGATTGACAGTTTTACTTCCTCCCTTCCTATTTAGATGCCTTTTTTTTTTAGGGCATTACCTGTAAAAAAAATTATGTTTATTTCAGCAAATAGTACAGAAAGACATCCCAAGAAGATATATTCTTAGTGTGAGGTTTAAAAACTGAGGTTGGATAAAGAAGAGAGAGTGACATTGGTAGGCAGTCTTTAATCAGTAAAATATCCTTTAAGTAGATGAAAAAAAATCTATATTGTACATTGGCCAAAAAGTTTCCACTGATTACAAACATATTCCCATTAATAAAAGTGTATGTGTGTGTACATTTTTTTCTTTTTTTATTGTTTAAAGTATTACAAATAGTAGTACATATGTCTCCTTTTTTCCCCAGTTAACCTTCCCCCAGCCTCCCCTACCCCCTGGAAGATGCCTTCACCCCCCTCCCAGTGTCTTGTGTCCATTGGTTATGCTTATATACATGCATATAAGTCTTTTGGTTGGTCTCTTACCTCTCCCTGCCCCCCAACCCTCCCCAGCCTTCCTGCTGTCATTTGTCAGTCTGTTCGATGCTTCTCTGCCTCTGTATCTATTTTTGTTCATCAGTTTATAATGTTCTTTATTATCCATAAATAAGTGAGATCATGTGGTGTTTTTCTTTCTTGACTGGCTTAATACACTTAGCATAATGCTCTCCACTCTTCTTGTCTGATTGCTGTGCCCATTGCTTTTGCCCATTTAGTACTTTGTTGACTGTAGGTTTGTCATATGTGGCCTTTATTGTGTTTAAGTATGATCCCTCTTTTCTGCTTTACTGAGAGGTTTTTTTTTTTTTATCAAAAAAAGGGTTATGGATTTTGTCAAATGCTTTTTCTGCATCAATTGATATGATCATGTGGTTTTTATCTTTCAATTTGTTTATGTGATGCATCAAATTTATTGATTTGCAAATATTGTACCAGCCTTGCATCTCTGGTTTTTAAAGCCTGTAGTTATGGGGATTTCTTTTCCCAGCTCTGGAACCCTGGGCTGGGTGTCTGATGTGGGGCTGGGACCCCTTTTTTTCAAATGGACAGCCTCTGCAAGGACGATTTCCCTCCTGATTAAAAAGGCAGTACATGTGGGTGCTAGCCCAGCCCATTCTGCACCTCTGGCCCTTCTACCAGTCTCAATGTGCTTTCTTCTTTACTTCTATAATTTTGAACTTCCATTCAGTCAGCTTTAAGGTGGTTCTGAATGATGGTTTTTCTGTATTTTAGCTGTAATTTTGATATGGTTATGGGAGGCGGTGAGTACAGGTGTTTACCTACACCACCATCTTGGTTCCTCCTCTCCTTTTCTTCTTCTTAAAGTAGTCTCTTTAACATTTCTTGCATTTCTGGTTTGGTGGTAATGAACTCCTTTAACCTTTTTTTTTGGTCTGGGAAGCTTTTTATTTCACCTTCAATTTTAAATGATAGCCTTGCTGGATATGGTAGTCTTGGATTTAGGCCCTAGCTTTTCATTACTTCGAGTACTTCATGCCACACCCTTCTGGCCTGAAGTATTTTTATTGAAAAGTCAACTGACATTCTAATGGGAACTCCTTTGTAGGTAATTTTCTATTTCTCTCTTGCTGCCTTTAAGATTCTTTCTTAGTCTTTAGTATTTGCCATTTTAATTATGATGTACCTAGGTGTGGGTCTCTTTGTGGTCCTCTTGATTGAGACCTTCTGTACCTCCTGAACTTGTGTGACATTTTCCTTAACCAGGATGGGGAAGTTTTCTGTCACTATTTCTTTAAACAGGTTCTCTGTTCCTTGCTCGCCCTCTTCTCCTTCTGGTATTCCCGTAATGCAGATGTTGTTATGTTTCATGTTGTTCCAGAGATCCTTTAAGCTATCTTTCTGATTTTTAATTCTTTTTTCTATTGGCTGCTTTAATTAGTTATTTATTTTTACCTTGTCTTATAAATCACTGATTCGATCCTCTGTTGCATTCAATCTATTTTTAATATCTTCCAATGTGTTCTTGAGACCCAAACTGCTGTTTCTGACTAATTAGAGCAGGCAAATACTCAAAGCCTCCAGAGACCCACTTCTGCCTGAAGACTGATTGGATTCAGTCTGGAATAGCCTCAAGCAATCATCCAGAGGTGGAGTGAGAGGTTTTCTAATAGGGTGGGGCAATTGCTTCTGCCTGAAGGCTGTTAGTCTCAATCTCTTAATGGGCCTTAGAAACTCCACAGGGTGGGTTAAGGGCTTTTCCAATATGGTGGGTCAACTATCTTCCCTCCAGGCAAAAACTGCCTGGATAGCAAAGATTTGCCTGAGTAAGATGACCTCTGCAATGCGAGGGAATGACTCAGCACAGGAAACAGGGGTATCTTCCTTCTGAGCTCTAACTCCAGATCCCCCCCAACCCTTGCTTATGCTTATACAGCTCCAGTCAACTCTGCCCTCCCTTTGCCAGAGCCCAAGGTGAGTGGTTGCACTTGAAATTTTATGTATTGGCCCTTGAAGAGGGTGCCTGCATTTCCAGCCATCTCTCCCTGGCAGACAGCAAACCTGCTACTTTTCACAGCCAAATGTTATGTGGGCATCTTTCTCAGTTCTTATACTCTCTGCTGGGGCCCAGCTTGGGGACTAGATCCCAGAGTTCACAATGGCCCCCCCCCCATACCCTCTGAAGAGCTGAGATATCCCTCTAGAACTTCAGCTGCTATATGTGGGAGCCTAGTCAGCCCTTTTGTGCCTCTGCCCTTCCTACCAGTCTCTATGCAGTCTCCACTTTCTGTCACTGGTTATCAGGGTTCTCTCTAGCTAGTCTTTAGTTGATTATTTAGGGTGGTTGTTTTGTACCTTAGTTGTAATTCCAGTTTGGTCCTGGGAGCATATCTGTGAGCTTCCACTTACTCTGCTGCTTTTTTAAATCTTCCGATGTCAACATTTCAGTTAAAATGTTTAAATGCCTTTCCAATGTGATCATCAGATTCACTCCTCTTCAATAACTGGATTGTCAAGTGTTTTAAGAGTCTGTATGTTACTTTCCTCCCATAATTACCACATCTTCCTCCTAATGAATGACTGCTTTTGATCTGAAACCTTTTTCTGTTATAATTAAATTTGTTAAGTCAGATATTTCTATTGACTTCTTTACTCATTTGTCACCTTTTAAAATTTTCCCTTAAATTTTATCTGAAATTTTTAATACATAAATTAAAAAAATGTTAAA
>NW_006296803.1:355935-373391 GCF_000327345.1 Myotis davidii | reverse complement strand
TATATACATATATATAATATATATATATTATATATATTAGAAGTCTGTAGTTTCTTTACTTTATTATAGCATTCCAAAACAACTTTCAAAATGGTAGTGAAACTAGTGTGTTAAAGCTTTATCAACATTTTGAATAAACTTTTTACATTTCACATGCATTCAGGTTTCCCTTATTTTTTTGTAACATGTATGAATGCTTGACAGCTTTGAGACAGGTGCAGCATCTTGTTACACCTTTCTAAAAAAATACCCAAGTTGGGTCTGTGTTTAAAATGTCCCATCTACAAGACAAACTCCAAAAGTAAACAAAAACTGTTGCAAATATAGAAGCAGTCATGACCTCAGGTACAGTTGAGGCAGCTTTTCTCCATTGAGTTCAGGAGAATGGGCTGCACACGGTATGTATCCTGCAATAGCCGTGGGTGAGTTGGCACAGTGGCCATAGTTTTTCTGGAAGTTATTCTTACATCTGGACAGATACAGTAATTTAATTACACTTGAGAGATGCTGAGGACCATGTAAATAAGCCAATAAATACATCCCAATCTAATTTATCCTGAGCCAAACCCACAAGGCACCCATAGCTACTCTCATGCCAGGCTGCATAGAAGTGTTTCAGAGGGGAAGGTAGAGTGAAAATAGAAGTGATCTTAATTGATTATGTTTAAAATATCTTACCTTCGAATTTATGAAAATATACAACCATGTGAACATATTGTGAGGCCCCTCCCAGGACCTTGAAAGGGGCCCAGGCAAGTGAGGTGCCCCAAAGCTTATCATAAGCTTCACTGTAAATCCAGCTCTGTTCTCCTCAACCCTTCTGTGGGCTCCCCTGCTGCAGAATGAAGATTAAACCCTGGTCCACAGGTAAAGGCTCTGCATGACTTGCTCTATCTCCCACCACCAGGCCAGGCACTGGCAGACTGCCATTTCTTTTCTCCCTCCCTCTGAGTGCTTTTCCTCAGGAGACATCCTGAGCTCCACTTCCTTCCCCCACCCTTGCTGAAGTGGATGCTGTGATGAGACCCTTGCACAGATCAAGGCTCTTTCTCCTCCAGCGGCCAAGTGTGTTGGTTGCTGGTGGATGGCAGTTGAATCATCACTCTTCTGGACATTCCCTCAGTCAGAGGGCTGCCTAGCCCAGGGTCATGTCCCTTTCCTGGGGACAGTCATGGCCAATGACTCATAAAGTTTGGGAACAACTCTGAAAGGCCAGCCCAGCCCAGCCTAGGGCTCCTGGTGTCGGCTGAGCCCCATGTCATGACCACATGGCTGTTCAATGTCTCACTCTCCTGCAGGTGTTGATCCACATTGTCTCCAGCAAAGTCCCTGCCTGTGGATCTCTGTCAGAGTCGATTTCCAGGAGAGCTGTGCTGCCTTCTCCATGCCCAAGTCATCCCCAGGCATCCCTCCTGGTTCTTATCTCTCAGGCAGGCCCTTCCTTGACTCCCTACTTTTGAGCACATGTCTGCATGGAGGCCATCTCTCCTCTTCCTTCCTAACACAGTAGCACTTCCACGCCTGCCTGACAGACTGTGTCCATTGAAGGCCCTGCAGAAGCTGCCACTCTCTGGGTTCTCCTCCCCAGACTCCAGATAAGTGCTCATGGGCTCCATCTGGGCACATGGCCAGCAAGCATAGTCACAAACAATCTGGAATCAGGCAGGGTTAACTGCAGGCCACCAGTGATGCTGGACATGTTCTTCCTGTACATTGGGGACCTCATTGCTCACTCCAAAGTGCCCCTCACTCAACCATGGAAGGGAAGGGAAGACCCCACAGAAATGCTGGCTGGTGTCCTCCTCAGCTGAGAGAGCAGGGTGAAGCTGTCAGGCAAGAAAGAGAGCCCACGTAAGGGAAGGCTGTGAACTGAATATTTGTATCATCCCATAATGCGTATGTTGAAGACTGATCCCCACTGAGATGATATTAGAATGTGGGCCTTTGGAAGGTGATTAATGCATGAGGGTGAAGCCCTCAGGAATGACATTAATGCGTTTATAATAAGACATGAGAGAGATGCCTTTTCTTTCCAAAATGTGAGAAGACAGAAAGACAATGGCAGCCTGCAACCTTCACCAGAACCTGACTATGTGGGCACCCTGATGTCAGGCTTCAAGCCTCCAGAACTGTGAGGAGATATGTGTTGTTTTAAACCCCAGCATTTTTGTTAGAATAGCCCAAGCCAACACAGACGAAGTGAGGGAGTACTCCTGGTACCTCTGAAGGCTATGACTGTGGTTGGGCCTCTAAGTTACTGGTGGCCATGGGAATCAAAGGCCAAGATAATGGAAGAGGCTACACAGTGGTCCCCTTGTTCCCATTGGACAAATTGGTGCCAGTATGTAAATGGGGAACTGGGCCCCACAAAACTCAGGATACCATCCAGTCCCATAGTTCAATGGACCAGCTCCCTGTAGACCTGGGTCCAAATGACCAGAGGCAATGCAGGTGCATCAAGCAGAAAATGACAACTCAGCAAAAGTTGAGAAAGAAAGGAAAACACCATGACTCCACCACACAGAACCTGCTCCTCTACACTTTTGGTTTATTTCCTCCTGGATGACTATGAGTACTAAACAGAGGGAAGTTACCCTGAATGAACATGCTTCTATTTTGATACCTCAGTGCTATTATGGGAGAAACAGTTTAATGTTATTAAAAGGCTATATAACATGTTTAAATGCTTACAAATATTTCATCCAGTAGAGATAGTTAAATATTTAAAAGCACAATTTCACATGTCCTGAGTGAATTTGGAGTTTATCACAGAACCCCGGGACAACCTGACTGGGCTGTGTCATGGGCTAAGTCAGTGGTCAGCAAACTGCGGCTCGTGAGCCACAGGCAGCTCTTTGACCCCTTCAGTGCAGCTCTTCCACAAAATACCGACTTCTGCACATGGGTCACGAAGTTTCAATCGCACTGTATGTGCGCGCCCGCACGTGATATTTTGTGGAAGAGCCACACTGAAGGGGCCAAAGAGCCGCATGTGGCTCATGAGCTGTGGTTTGCCGACCACGGTTCTAGGTACTCCAGACAGCGCTGACATACCTAGCAGGCCAGGAACACTGCCTGGTGGGTCTGGAAGCCTGAATGGCAGGCTTTCTGTTTCAGGAAGGGAATATTTAGCATTTCTGAACTATTGAGGCCCTGGGTCTCCATTCTCCATCCATCAGCATGTCCCCAGTGGATACCATGTGCCAGGAGCTTGGGATGTGAGGATAAGCAAATTGGGCACTTAGCTGACTCGCCCTAGGAAAGAATGGCACCAGGTCACACGGCGAGGAAGGAGGGACCCAGGGCTTAAACTCTGGGTATCCCTGTCACTATGCCTGTCTGCCAATTCTCAGCTATACAGGAAACATAAGCACAACACAGGAACATCATGAGGCCTTTGCATCAGGCATGTATCTCTGAAACAGTCCTCAGAAGTTCGTGAAAATTAGGGTGGCTGATGCTTCCCCAGGGTGCTTCATGTGGACACAAGAGCACATAGAGGAAGGACCCTTTCCTGCCGAGACACACTGAGGCAGAAGCACCTGGCTGGGCCTGTCTTCCTCCTGTTGCCTTGACCCTGGCTCTAGCAGGGAGGGCAAGGTGAAGCCACCAGCCTGGCCTGCGGGGCATATCCACCTGGGAGGACCCTTTGTACTTTGGCCTGGCCTTGCCGCCACAGTACATGCATATAGGCTTCATGGCTGAAAGCCAAGCCCATCAGAGAGCAGATCTGAGCCAGGTCTCCAGTACACTGGACAGGGCAGCACACCAAGCAGGCACAGGAAACACTTAGGTCAGTTAGTCCTTCCCTCTCTCCCACAATCACCCAAACTTCCTGGGAGCCACATGTGTTAACCATGCCTTTTATTTTCTGGACTAGAAGCCCATTGCAGGAGGATTCCTACAATAATAGGGCTTCCTCAGGCCAATCGCACCACCAAGCCCCGCTGCCCAGGGCCACTTATGGGGGTCCTGTGGGGCTTAGGTGGCTTATTCGCTGTGTCAAGCCCCGCTGCCCAGGGCTGCTCACAGGGGTCCCGCGAGCTTAGGCAGCTCGCCGCACACGGGGGTGCCAGCTGGCGGTGGGGCTTAGGCAGCACACAGGGGCCCGGATGGCGGCTCGCACTGGCCCACCCTGCCTGCAGCATGCAAATTAGCCACCATCTTTGTTGGCAGTTAATTTGCATATTGTGTGGATTATCCAATGGGAGGCATGGCAAAGGTACGGTCAATTACCATGTTTGTCTATTATTAGATAGGATTCTGATACTGTGACATCTGGGGCCTTGCTGATTCTGGAGGGGCTGCCCCTCCTGGGGTTGGCTAGTTCCTAGAGATAGTGAACTACTAACCTGAGAACATGCCTTCATATGCAAACCACCTAATCCAGAGCTCCCACCCCAACCACCTCCTCTGCAGGCTCTCACACTCTGGACCACTTGTCCTTATCACCCAGAGACAAGTGCCAGAGGGCTACAGGCAGCTCCTATGCCCCAGTGACCATTGACATGTTCACACTAGCCAATCCTAAGCCTGCTTACCCGGCTTCAGTGTCCACTGTTTCTTCCTGTGGAAACCACAGTTCCCACGTCCCTCTGCTTCCTGACCCACCCTGCTGCTTTCTGGTGTCTTCCCCCTCTTCCCTGTGTGGCACACTAGGGGATAGGGGTGGGACACTCCTTTTGAGATCTGTGAGGAAAAACTCCCTTTTCAATAACAATCATCTCCTGCTGGCTTTACTCTATCTGACGTTTTCAATTAATATACTAACTTTCAAATACCATGCTCCTCTTATCTGCCATGCTCTCCTCAGCACAGTCCACTAAACACACGCTCTCTGCCTGGAGTGCTGCTCCCACTTCTCTACACCCTTGAGCTTCAGCGGGGGTCACTGACTGAGTGTCTCCCTGAGCTCCCTGACAGGCCACTCCTCATCCCTGTCTTCACTATCATGTCACCACTGCTTCTTCACATTCATGGCCGATGCCCACAGACAACAGGAACCATGGAGGTGGAGCAGGCCTGATACATGGAATGAATGAGCGAATGAATTAATAAATGGATGGGTGTATATGGAGTTGAGGGACGTCTAGCTTCTTCAGCCTAAACCTCAGGTGCATTGTCCCCTTCCTTGTCCAAGGGCAACATGTTCATATCTCCCTTCTATCCACACCTGCCCACCCATGAGAAAGCTGCACACCCACTAGCCCTGGTTCCTAAGCACCTGACCCTTTCAGCCTAACCCTGCCTAAGCACATGGTTCTGAACCACCACAGTGTGCAACTTGGGGCAAACAATGAGTGGACCATGAAACTAAAGGTTTATCTTCTGCTTCTCTACAGATCAAATCTATGTAGAGAACAGAGAGTATTCTGTTTCTTAGTAATGGTGAACACACAGAACTATGTGAGCAGGGGTATAATGTGACAGTGAAGGTTGAGAGGGGAGAATGTGCTTGGGATGGTCCACTGGGGAATGTGGACAATGAGGATCCCATCCCAGGCAGTGACCAGAGCCTGAATGCTGGGTGACCCTTGCTGAGGAGCTTGAGGGAAGGGTGGAACAAAGAGGGACAGGAGGGACAGCCTAAGATGATCTGCTATTTCTCCATCCTGGCCAGACTTCACCCCTGTTTCCTCCCCACTCCCTTTCTTCTTGCCCTGGTGGCTTTTCTTGAAGGTAAGAAGTGACTAACTTCCAAATATAAAATTACATTGCAATAACAATTAAAGTATTGAACTTATAAATGCACACAGGTGGAGGATTCTGATTGGCCCCAGGAGGTGCCCACCCCCCTACTCTCTCCCTTTGCCCCTCCAGCCTCACCCCACACAACAAGAATCCCTGGTTTAGGTCAGATTTCAAACTGTGCTCTTGTGAACCATGCAGGCTGAGTTGAGCCCCAACTCTGGCCCTTCAATCAGCATAGCTCTGTTTTTGTTTTTGTTTTTAATACAAAATGACAATTTTATTTACTGGGCTAAATTAACAAAGGGTCCTACCACCAAAATGAGTGAAGGGCCATGGCTGGGTCAGTCGTTTCTGTGAGGATGGGGCTCTTTGGCCACATCTGCCCATCTTCCTCACCATACTCCACCATCCCACAGGAGAAGGGAGCCAATCAGTTGGGGGTGTAAGCATCCTTTGACCTGCATTCTCCCAGTGGCCAGGTGACTGTGGGTGAAGACCAGCCACACACTCCAGGTGAGCACACCTGGGCAGGACTTGCCTCCTGCTCTATCCACAGTCTCTCTGGCCACTGTGGATAGGGAAGGGTGGCTGGGGGAGGAAACCATGCTGAGATAGTCTCATCATCCAGCTCAGAGTGTACTGAGACCCTCACTGGGGTAATGGCAAATGCTTCAGGGCCCTGTTCCCTTTGTCAAGCTCCTGTGGGGTTAGAGGGCTATGTGGTTAGTACTGATATCATTAGGTTCCTGGCATTTATTACCAACTAGAGGCCCAGTGCATGAATTCGTGCACCAGTGGGGGTCCCTTGGCCTGGCCTGTGGGATTGGGCTGAAACCAGCTCTTCAGCATCCCTTGAGGGGTCCCAGACTTCGAGAGGGTGCAGGCCAGGCCAAGGGACCCCACTGGTGCATGATCGGGTCTGGAGAGGGACACAGGAAGTTGGCCAGCCAGGGAGGGGACCATAGGAGGGCTCCAGGGCATGTCCAGCCTGTATTTTTCAGTGTCAATTTGCTGGATCCCAGCAGCAAGGTAACCTACTGGTCAGAGTGTCTGCCCGCTGGTGGTCAGTACACATCATAGCTAGTGGTTGAGCAGCCTTAGAATATCATTAGCATATGCTTTGATTGGTTGAATGGCCCACTGGCCTACTGGACACTTAGCATATTAGACTTTTATTATATAGGATATCCCACCTCAAACTTCTAAGAATTCATTAAGTCTGGGGGCACAGCCAAATCACCTGGGCATCTCTTAAAAATACCAAGTCCTAGGTCAATGATGGCGAACCTTTTGAGCTCGGCGTGTCAGCATTTTGAAAAACCCTAACTTAACTCTGGTGCCGTGTCACATATAGAAATTTTTTGATATTTGCAACCATAGTAAAACAAAGATTTATATTTTTGATATTTATTTTATATATTTAAATGCCATTTAACAAAGAAAAATCAACCAAAAAAATGAGTTCGTGTGTCACCTCTGACACACGTGTCATAGGTTCGCCAGCACTGTCCTAGGCCTTCAAACAAAATACGCTCGTGAATGCTCACAGCAGCACATTCACAAATGCCAGAAGATGGAGTCAACTCAAATGCTCACTGAAGGACAAACAGATCCACAGAATGTGGTCCATTTAGACAGTGGGACGTTACACAGCCACAGAAAGGTATGAAGCACTGACACAGGCCACAACATGGAACCTTGGAGATGTTATGCTGAGTGAAAGACGACGGATATACTAGTAAAAGGCCACATAATATATGATTCCAGTTATAGGAAATTCCAGAATAGGCAAATACACAGAGACTGAGAGTATATCAGTGGTTGCCAGGGGCTGGAGAGAGGAAGGAAATGGAGACTCAGTGCTTAATGGGGTCTTCTTTTGGGGTGGTGAAAAGTTCTGGAACTATAAAGTAGTGATGTAACTAAACATCTCTGAATTGTATACTTTAAAGTGGTTAAAATAGCATGTTTTATGTTACTTAGATTTCCCCATAATTTAAAAAATAGCAAAAACAATTCCTGATCCTTATTGCAAACCAAAACCTGCAGAGGGGTGGGCCTGGGAATCTGTAGATTTAAGAAGCTCCACCACAAACAAAATAAAATTAAGCAGAATTTAAGACCCACCTGGAAGAACCTCAGGCCCAGCCTATCTGGGGACTTTTCAGGCCTGGGTTGGGGGAACCTGCATTGGAGTCCACGACCCTCCCCCACAGAGTAGGTATACACGGCTTCAGTGGGTTGAGCCCTGGGGGGCTGTGACCCAGGTTTAGGCACATCTGCAAAAGCCAGCCCCGTTGCAAGTGACTGGCTGAGAGGTAGGTATGAGACTTCATCGGAGCCGATGAGAATTAGGCTGTGAGTTAGGAGACAAAGTACTGGGAGAGAAAAGCTTGTTTTTCTGGCAATTTGCTGGAGGTGAGAAGTGGGCCTGGGAGGATGGCAGGTGATGGTGGGTGACTACTGAGCAACCTCAAGGGACAAGTTGGCTCTCTAAGGGGCAAATACCAAATTCTAGAGTCTAAGCCTGAAGCTAAGCCTGGGGACCCAGCAGCCACCTGACTCCAATGTTGGCCTCAAGGTGAAGTGACCCAGTCACGCACAGTGTGCAGGCGGGACTGAGTCTGCTGGCATCCCCCAGCTGCTCCTCAGAGGAGGGAGTTCTCTAGGCAGAGGGTTGAAGCACAGACAGGTGCTCTGAGACATCGGGTTTGCTCTGAAAATAAAAAACAGTGTGTGGGAAGCACAAGGGCAGAAGCTTGGAGAGTGGGGATTATTAGAAAGGAGGCAGGAAAAGCCCCCAGCTCCACCCCAAGGACTCTCTGGATATCTGAGAATGTCATGGGGCCTGCCGTCTGCCCTGACTCACCTTGCCAGGTGCACACATGGTCCCATCCAGTGGGGGGCCCTTCTTGGTCTTGCAAAAGTAGGGATTGTCAGGATGGCTGCACCACAGCTGCTTGCAGGGATCGAAGGTCCGGAACTGGAAGAGAACACCAGCCACTGGTCAGGGTGCTTCCCACTGTGGGGACCCTATTGGCCAGAGACCTCTTGGACAGCTGTGCAACTGGCACAGCTTGACTGCCTGTAATAGGCTTGTGTGGCCAGTGGGTGCCCTGAATTCCATGTGATTCTGAGGCCATAATAATCTTGAGAGTACAGCTGCTAATTCAAGTCTCTGTGGGATACTGTCCTCCCCGGCCTTCAACCCTTGTTGGCTGCAGCCCCCATGGAGCCTGGACAGACTGGGGAGCCAGTGAGCCTGGCATGAGGGCTGGGTGGGCATCTCTCTGGCCCAGGAGCTATCACTACAGGGCCCTAAGGGCACCCCCTGTTCCCCTGCTATGAACACTCCACCTCTTGAATTTCTCCTGAAGCCCTCTCCTCTGTTCCTGTCTTTGCTCCAGCCTTGTCCTCTGGATCTCTTTCCTGACCTTTCTGCTTCCTATCTGATAGCCCTTCCTCCAGGACATGCCTGAGGGATACAGCTAAAACTCAGACCTAGGCATGCTCTCCTTCTTCAAACTTTTACAGAGCTCCCCATTGCCCACCACCTTCCTTAGGCCAACATGCAAGAGGTTAGACAGCCTCATCAGTACCCAGATCCACCACCTGCTCACTGTGTGGCCTTAGGCAGTTTACCTAACCCCTCCGGGCCTCAATTTCCTCATCTGTAAAGTGGAATACTTTGCTTACTTCCTACATGGAGGTGGGATGAGCATTGAGTCAGACACTAATTCTCAGTGGTGTGTAATGAGAATATACACCACTGCTCTTGCCATACTGTCTCAAACCTGGTGGGCCTCAATCAGCAGATACACTCAATTTTGATGACCTGTGTTGATGCTAATGGCTTTGTCTTGGCATTCAACCCTGGGGAACAATTGGTTGCTCCTCAGCATGCTATGTTCCTGCACCTTTAGGCCTTTGCACATGTGATTTCTGCCTTCTGGAATGCCCTGTCCTCCCATTCAACCTTTACACCTTGCTTCTTCCTAGGGAAACCCTCTTGAATTCTGCAGACCACGCAGGGGCCACACCATGCCCCCACCATCCCTTTATGCTCCCCAGGTTGCAACCCTTGTCAGCTGTGTGCTCCCTGCCCAGGACCAAGTCTAGGTGGGCAGGGTGGGCACTGTGTGTGACTGGGTGCAGAGGGAGATGCTGCCCCAGGTGCCAACTCCGACACTCACCGCGGTGCACATCATGTAGCCCAGGCCGAAGTCGAAGCGGCACTGCTCGTTCATGGAGTAGTGCAGCCCAGGAAGCTGGGGCAGCGCCGGCCAGTCGTGGGCGAAGGGGTCATCCCGCAGGCAGTCATAGGAGCTGTGAGGGGACACGTGAGCACTGCAAGCTGCCTTCAGCCGGACTGGCCATCCAGTCTGTGGGGCTGTGAGGCCCCTTCTGGAGCTGTGATGATGGGCCTGTCTGCACACCCCAGCTCTCAGCTGGGCTGCCTCAGTTTCCCTGCTGCATCTCTGTTTCTTTGTGTGAACTACCCAGGACCTGATTTGCCCAGATCCCAAGTGTCCTTTAAAGGTGCTCCCCAACAGTGGGATCCCCCACACTGACCTGCACTGCTCTGTCCCTCTCACCTCCCCTGTACCTCAAATTGGAGGACCCAAGGTCTGGGGATTTGCATTGGGCCCAGGAACACTGGGACATGCACCTCAGGGTTTCAGGTTGTCCTGGGGGACATGGGTGGTACTCACTGCAGGTAGCGGCTCAGCTCTTGCTGGCTGCAGCGGGACCAGTGGAAGCGGTGGAAGGCTGCCTGCACCAGGGGTGCCATGATGCTGCCCAGCCGTACCTCGTCGCCACAGCGGTTGCCCTGCCCATCATGTTCCATGCCTAGCCTGTTGAGGGAGCCAAGGCAGCCTCACTGGACCCTCACCTGGCTGCACTAACCTGTCAGCTCTACCCCACCCAAATGCTGGGAGGGCCCCCCAACCTCCCTCCACTGGGCCCTCCTGGACCTTTGCTGTTTTAGTCTGCCCTAAGCCAGGTGATACCAAGTTTCCATTGGTAGAATCTGAAAGGCAGGGACACACTGGGGAGATGACATCCAGCAACATGCCTCTCAGTGTCCTGTCCCCAAGGCAGTGGGCTGTGACATGAGATTGCAGTGGAGCCCAGCTCTCCGGGTATCTTCTTAGCACACTCCCCACACAGGCCCAGCGGCCCTGTGGTGCTTCCCATCAGTATCTGTCCAGCCTGGAGATTTAGGTGGTGCCTGGGGCATGTTCCAGGGCCAGCATCCCTCAAAGCCTCAGTTATTCATCTGTAAAGTGGGGTAATCCAGGGAAGATCCCCAGCACCCACTCGGCTCTTTCTTTGTTATGTTTCCTCAATAGGAAGTGAACCTTGGGTCTGCCCTATGCAGTGCTGGGAGGACAGGTCATCATATCTTTTTCATATGGGTCTGTGCCTCTCAGGGTTCAGAGAAGTGGGGTCCCTCAAACCCCAACCTTCCCCAGACAACCAGGACTGTGAGGCCACTTACACGTGGCCGGTCTCGTGGGCTACCACAAACGCCGAGGAGAAGCCGTCCTCATGGTTCAGGGTGCAACTGCGAACGGGGTGGCACATCCCGGTGACAGGAGCATAGCCTGGGAGGAGACAAAGGGTGGCTCCAGCTCCCAGTGACCTCACCATCCCCAAATGAGCGGAGTTGACTGCTCCAGGCTGGCACAGCTCAGA
Organism: Myotis davidii; assembly: GCF_000327345.1. Taxonomy (NCBI): domain Eukaryota; kingdom Metazoa; phylum Chordata; class Mammalia; order Chiroptera; family Vespertilionidae; genus Myotis; species Myotis davidii. The sequence goes on along the minus strand of NW_006296803.1, from coordinate 362,000 downwards.
AGACTCTCACCCCAGGCAGCAGGCCTCAGTTCTGCCGCTCAGTTTCCCAAGCCCAGATCTCACCTGGGAGAACTATCTGCCACCTGGGCACCCTCCCACTTGCCATTCTCTTGCACACAACCTCCCAGCTTCCAACTTTGCTGGGTGACCTGTAAGACTCCAGCTAGACCTACTTTCATAAGACACAGAGGGCTGTGGTGAGGGTGGTCCTCAAAGCTGCTCAGAGGCAGAGCCAGGCAATGAATACTAATGTGCCACCCTGCCCTGCTGGCCACAGAGGGGATGAGCCAAGTAGTCTGAGGGCACGCAGCTATAACTCAGCTAACTCTGAGCTTTGGCTGAGAAGATTCTGAGCCACATTCCTATCAAAGGGTCCCCTCCATCAGGAGTTTAAGGGAAAGGTGCACCCAGAGATGGAAGGCAGAGAGTAGGAGGGGTGGTGGTAGCAGGGCACATCCCCCCCTGACACTGATGCACAGTGACCCTCCAGCCATCCCACCCAGTCAAACGGCTTTGAAAGACACTGAATTCACAGAAAACAGAGAGGAGATGCAGTGCATTTTGCCAGTCCATTGACACTGTGTGGCCCTGTGGAGACCCACAGAAAGCAAGGCAGGGCTGAGGAACAAGGAGGGTGGGAAAGCCTGCGGAGGAGGACTGAGCCCTGCTGGGTTGAGCCTAGTCACTGGATTTCTTCAGAAGTCCCAGGGAAGCCTCCAGGACCAACTGCACAACCACTGACAGGAAGGGGGTGGGTGGGATGCCCTACCCCATCTAAAACAGCAAAACCAGAAAATGGGACCTGCCATTTGGCCCTGGGCAAGATAAAGAAGTGCATACAGAGCTGCCTGTGCCAAGTGGGGCCTCTGCTATGATACCTCAGGGGTTTGAGAGGCCCACAAAGCCAGAGGCCCCAGCTCTAGGAGCCCTGATCTAGTCTCACTCCCCTAAACTCCCATGGGGAGATACCAGGACAATTTATCCAAAGAGAAAAGTTGAGAAGAAGGGAAAAAAGTGTGATTTTAAACTTGTCTGTACAAGCACAGAAATCTTTTTCACTTGGAATAAACAAGAAAATCTGTATCTTCAAGTATGTTTTGCTCTGTGGATTTTGAGATGATTGTTCTTAAATCAGGGTGCCAGAGCAAAATTTGGGAGATCCTCCCTCTGTCCTTTGTATACATACCTTGCCTATGAATGTGCCTTGTGCAAGTATTTCTCACTCACCCTGCTTAGCATTATGTGAGCCTTTATGATCTGGAGATTTGAAAAAGTATCTTTATATTCTTCCCTTTTATTTTATTTAGCTGCTGTTCTCTCTTTCTGGAAATTTTAGATATATATTGGACGTCCTGAATTATCTACATCTAACTTTTCTCTCATATTTTAATATTTTTGGATGCTCTTGACTTTTTACTTCAGCTTTTGAATTTTTTGTTTTACCCATCACATCTTTAATTTCATAAAAACTCTTCTTCATTTTCTAATTCTTCTTAGCAACCTGTTCGGGGTTTATGGGCATATTTTTTTAAACATTCTTGGAATATTACTTTTTAAAAAGTTCTTTTTCATTTTCTATATTGTCTATTTCCTCTGGAGTCAGTTTTCTGATTTTGTTTTTCAATGTGGTCCATTTTTTTAATGTCTAATAATCCTTACCTGTCCTTTCACATTTTTATTTATTTATTTATTTATTTATTTATGGGACTAATTTTATTGTATGATAATTATTAAAACAAATAAAAATAAAAACACATACAGAATCTCTTCTGGGGGGGGTGGTGGGGTTCTGGCTACAGATGTTTATGCTTCCAATAGAGGGTGAAGGGAAGAGAAGGAAAAGGTTTGCTTTGTAAAGACCAGCCTGCTTATAAGTCCTTCATGTGCTTCTCAGATGTCATTCAGACAAACTGACCCTCCACTTCCTTTAGTCACTCCAAACTGTTGATCCTTTCACATATTTATTTTATTTTTAAAATATATTTTTATTGATTTCAGAAAGAAAGGGAGAAGGTGATCAAGCCCTCAGGAATCTAACTGTGACCTCCTGGTTCATAGGTTGATGCTCAACCACTGAGCAACACCAGCTGGGCTCCTTTCACTTTTTTTAAATCCTCATCCAAGGATATTTTTTCTATTGGTTTTTAGAAAGAGTGGAAGAGAAAGGGAGAGACAGAGAGAAACATTGATGTGAGAGAGAGACACCAACTGGTTGCCTCCTGCATGCCCCCTACCAGGGCCAGGATACTGCAACTGAGGTATGTGCCCTTGACTGGAATCGAACCGAGGACCCTTCAGTCTGCAGGCCAACACTCTATCCACTTAACCAAACCAGCTAGGGCTTCTTTCATATTTTTAAATGAAGGATGAGGTCACTTAATATAAAAGCTTCCTCTCCTATGGGACAGTTTCCTCTCCTGTGGAACAGCTCTGCTTCCCATTAGCGCTCTTGCCTGGACAACAAGACTGACAGAGTGCTCTATTAGTCAGCTATAGACTTTGAAGGGGTGAGAGCAACCCCTTGATCTGTGCTGAATGGGCTGGAGTCACATTCCCTGTTCCCACCTGTGTCCCACTGTGGTGCTGAAAGGGAGCCACTCTAGTGTCAGAGATAGTTTATTAACAGAAATGAATCTTAGCCTGACCAGCATCACTGGAGAAGTCTCCCTAGTAATGCAAATATGGGCAAGTGGTCAGCACAGAGAGTGGAATGAGAAGCAAAGAAGTGCATGTAATAATTCAGGGAAGAAAGTGGTGAGAGGAATAAGTATAAATATGCTTGTGTTTATAAGAAGGATTACTGGAATGATCAACCAGAAACTAATAAAAATGACTATCCATAGAGGATGAGGTGGGTGAAATGAGTCCACTCCTCTGAATAATTATCCTATATAATAAAAGCCTAATATGCTAAGTGTCTGGTCGACTGGTCGGTCATTCAACCAATCAAAGTGTAATATGCTAGTGATATGCTAAGGCCGCTCAACCACTTGCTATGATGTGCACTGACCACCAGGGGCCAGACAGTCTACCGGTTGAGCAATCGCTATGACATGCACTGACCACCAGGGAGCAGACTCTCTGACCGGTAGGTTAGGTTGCTTCTGGGGCCTGGACATGCCCTGGAGCCCTCCCGCGGTCCCTCGCTGGCTGGCTAACCTCCTGCATCCCTTCCTGGCACCGACCATGCTCCAGTGGGGCCCCTTGACATGGCCTGTGCCCTCTTGTAATCCGGGACTCCTTGGGGATGTTGGAGAGCCAGTTTTGGCCTGATCCTGCAGGCCAGGACAAGGGACCCCACTGGTGCACAAATTTATGCACTGGGACTCTAGTTTCTATATAGATTGCTCAAGTTCTTTCTTTTGAAGTGCAACAAATGTCCATTAAAATGCACAAGTAATAAGGATACAACTAGAGAATTATCACAAAGTGATCACACCCACATGGGCACCTACCTGGTCATGAAATAAAACTGTACTCACACTGCAGAAGCCCCTTCTTGGGACACCCCTCCTTCCCTAACTTTTAATAACACAGATCAGTTTTGCCCACTTACAAAGCCAAAGTAAATGGAATCCTAAGTATATATTCTTCTCTGTCAAGCTTTTCACTCAGCATTCCATGTGTGAGATTCATCTCCAGTGTGGTATGTACCCATAGTTCTGATTACTGTGTTAATATATCTTCATCTGCTCCCTGTTGATGGATTAAGTAACTCTGTGTTTAGGAGTTATTGTAAGTAATGCTGCCCTGAATGTTCCTGCATCATCTTTCGGTGCACATGTGTGTGCACTTCTGGTGGGAGCATATCTGGGAGTGTCACTGCAGGGTGGGTTTTTGTTCAGCTTTAAATAATACTGCTGAACAGTTTTCCAAAGTAGCTGTATCAATTTATATTCCTACCAGAGGAGTATGAAAATGCATATCCCCATCCTCAGCAAGATGAGGGGTTTTCAGTCTTTTTTATTTTAGCCATTCTACTAGGCGTGTTCTGGATTTTGATTGTGGTTTTGATTGAATTTCCCTAATGTCAACTGAGGCTGAACATCTTTTCATATATTTATGAATCATTCATGTTCTGTTAAGAGCCTGAGAAAGTCTCTTGCCAATGTTCCACTAGGTTGTTTGATTATTATCATCATTGACATTGTCCTATTGATTTGTTAGAGTTCATATATTTCAGATATAAGTTCTTTATTAGATACAGGATATGTATTATGAATATTTTCCCTCAATAGATTAATGATGTCATTTTTTTTAGTATAGAGATTCATTTGTATTTTATTTATTTATTTATTACTTTTATTAATTTATTTAATTTTTATTTAATTTTTATTCTTGAGCACACACATGGACTGGAATTCGTACATTCCATTCATAACTTTCTTGCCAGCAGGAGAAGAGAGGACAAAGCCAGAGAGTTAGTGACTAAAGGTGAAGAAGAAAGAGAGTCTGCTTGTAGCTGTGATTTCCAATGGCCAGATGCATGAGCACATGAGCAATTCACCCAGCAGCCTGGTGGCTATCTGCATAGGACTGGGGTGATGCCAGAGCCTTGCGGTTGCTCCCTCTCACAGGAGATCTTTATGGTTGTGTGTGGCTGGAAAAGGTGCCATGGAGCGGTGAGAGTCAGAGACAGCCAGGGTATCTTTGGGCAACAAAAGCACCCCATAGGTTGCTTGTGTAGTAGGTTTTTAATTTTTTAAAAAATTTTATTTACTATTTTTTTTATTGTTTAAAGTATTATATATAGTATTACATATGTCTCTTTTTCCCCCCGTTGACTTCCCCCCGGTCACCTTCACCCCCCAGCACATGCCCTCACCCCCTTAGTGTCTGTGTCCATTGCTTATGTGCAGTGTTTGTGTTTATTGGTTATGTGTATATGCATGCATACAAGTCCTTTGGTTGATCTCTTACTGCCCTCCCTCCCCCTCTCCTGTCTTCCCTTCGAGGTTTGACAGTCTGTTTGATGCTTCTCTGTCTCTGGACCTATTTTTGTTCATCAATTTATGTTATTCATTATATTCCACAAATGAATGAGGTCATGTGATATTTATCTTTCTCAGACTGGCGTATTTTATTTAGCATAATGCTCTCCAGGTCCATCCATGCTGTTGGGAATGGTAAAAGTCCTTTCTTTTTGACAGTAGCATCGTATTCCATTGTGTAGATGTACCACAGTTTTTTTTAATGCAAAGATGCAATTTTATTTTGCCAATCTAACACGTATTAATAACTACTTGGTTTTTAATTTCATTATATATTTATTTTTATGTTTTTATTTTTTTAATTAAATCTTTATTGTTCAGATTATTAAAGTTGTCCCTCTTCCCCCCCTACCCCATAGCTCCCCTCAACCTGGATCCCACCCCACCCTCTGCCCTTACACTTCCCTCCCCCCATCCTCATCCATAGGTGTACGATTTTTGTCCAGTCTCTTCCCAAACCCCCCGCACCCCTTTCCGCCTGAGAATTGTCAGTCCAGCATACAAGTCCTTTGGTTGATCTCTAAATCCCCGCCCCCACCTTCCCACTGAAGTTTGAAAGTCTGTTCAATCCTTTGGTTGATCTCTAAATCCCCGCCCCCACCTTCCCACTGAAGTTTGCAAGTCTGTTCAATGCTTCTCTGTCTCTGTATTTTTGTTCATCAGTTTATGATGTTCATTATATTCTGCAAATGAATGAGATCATGTGATATTTATATTTCTCTGACTGGCTTATTTTGCTTAGCATAATGCTCTCCAGGTCCATCCATGCTGTTGGGAATGGTAAAAGTTCCTTCTTTTTTACAGCTACATAGTATTCCATTGTTTAAATGTACCACAGCTTTTTTGCCTACTCTTCTACTGATGGGCACTTGGACTATTTCCAGAACTTGGCTATCCTATATAATAATAGGCTAATATGCAAAATGTCCCTTTGGGAGTTCAAGTGACCAGGAATTTGACTGCTCACTATGATGTGTGCTGACTACCAGGGTGCAGTGCTAAACAAAGGAAGGCCTCAGCCGGCAGCCGAGGAAGGAAGGCCCCAGCTGGCAGCTGGCAGCCAGGGGCAGGAAG
>NW_006296803.1:345922-354884 GCF_000327345.1 Myotis davidii | reverse complement strand
ATACAGCTTGGGTGGGGCGGGGTCTCAGGGAATAAACAGGGCAGAGCAAACAGCTATGGTTGATCCTCAGCCCTGCCCTAAGAGGTCCTGGGTCTCAGTGTCCTGCGGTAATCACTGCAAGCTCCTCTGAGAGAAAGCCGCCCTCGAGTTCCCCCGGATGCGAGACAGTCCAGTTTCTCCCAGTATGAGCCTGTGTCCCCAGAGACTCGCCCAGAACTGGAGTTCAGAAAAAGACAACCGTGCCCTCAGTTGACAGCCCTTTCTGCGTGCCCCTCCGTACCTCTGCACTTTACTTCCGCACCTCCTCTGAGTCTCAGTGTGCTTTTCTCTTTCCTTCTAGTTGTAGAATTTCCACTCAGCCAGCCTTCCTGTGGTTGTGAATGATGTCCATTTTGTCTTTTAACATAACAGTGCAGATATTATTTCGATATTCTGTTTTCATTTCTTTGGATATATACCCGGAAGTAGAATTTCTGGATCATATGGTAGTTCTACTTTTTTTTGAGGAACCTCCATACTGTTTTCCATCATGGCTGCACCATTATGAATTCCCACCAGCAGTGCAAGAGGGTTCCTTTTTCTCTGCATCCTCACCAGCACTTGCCATTTATTGATTTGTTGATGACAGCCATTCTGACAGGTGTGAGATGGTATCTCATTGTCATTTTGATTTGCATCTCTTGGATGTTTAGTGACTTAGAGCATGTTTTCATATGTCTCTTGCCCTTCTGTATGTAAACTTTTGCAAGGTGTCTATTTATGCCCTTTGCCCATTTTTTGATTGGATTGTTTATCTTCGTTTCTGTAAGATGTATGAGTTACCTATGAATTTTGGAGATTATAACATTGGCAAATGTGTTTTTCCATGCAGTGGGCTTTCTTGTTCTTTTGCTGACTGTTTCTTTTCCTGTGCAGAAGCTTTCTATTTTGATGTAGTCCCATTTGTTTATTTTCTCCTTAGTTTCCATTATCATAGGAGCTGTATCAGTAAACTATCGCTATGACATATGTCTTATATTTTGCTGCCTATGGATGCCCCTAAGATTTTATGGTTTCCCATCTTAAATTTAAGTCCTTTATCCATTTTGAATTTATTTTTGTGTATGGTGTAAGTTGGTGGTCTAGTTTCATTTTTTTTGCATGTATGTGTCCAATTTTCCCAACACCATTTATTGAAGAGTCTGTCTTGACTACATTGTATGCTCTTGCCTCCTTTGTCAAATATTAATTGAGCATAATGGCTTGGGTCAATTTCTGGGATCTCTGTTCTGTTCTTTTGGTCTATATGCCTGTTCTTATGCCAGTACAAGGCAGTTTTGAGAACAGTGGCTTTGTAATATAGCTTAACATCTGGTATTGTGATCCGTCCAACTTTGTTCTTCTTTCTCAAGATTGCAGTGACTATTTGGGGTCTTTTAAAAATTCCATATGAATTTTTGGAGAGTTCATTCTAGGTCTGTGAAATATTCCATTGGCATCTTAATGGGTATTGCACTGAATCTATAGACTGCTTTGGGTAGTATGGACATTTTAATGATGTTGATTCTATCAATCCATGAACACGGTATATTCTTCCATTTGTCTATATCTTCCTCTATCTCTTTTTTCAATGTCCTGTAGTTTTCTGAGTACAGGTCTTTTACTTCCTTAGTTAAGTTTATTCCTAGGTATCTTTAATGAACTAAAGTTTTTAATGTTAATGTGGTACTATTTATATATTCCATTGTGTTTAGTGCTTTTTATCTCTTTTTAAAGAAATCTGCTCTTACTCCCAAAATATGGAAATATTCTATATTATTTTCTATAAGTATTATTATTTCACCTTTCATATGTAGATCTAAAATACACTAAGATCTAGAATATCCACAAATATGATGTTTGTATACAAAGAATGTGTGTCAGCTTAAATTTTCCTCCAATTTGGATAGTCAATTGACCTAATACCATTTGTTAAAAGACCATTATTCTCCTCTACCTTGCAGTGCCACCTTTGCAATAAAGCAAGTGTTTGTGCTTAAGTTCAACTCTCCACTCTGTTCTGTTCTAATGACATATTTGTCAATCCTTGCATCAAACTTACAGTCTTTAACTAATTTATTCTTATAAGTATGGAGTACTTTGATCATTTTCTTCAATTGTTCTTGACCCACTGCATTTCCGTATGAACACAGAATCAACTTTCAATACCCTCAAAATATCCTGCTGGAAATGAGCACAGCAGCATCAACCTATAGAGCAATTTGGAGAAATTCATATCTGTGCAATAGTGAGTCTCCCCATCCATAAGCACGGTATACCCCTTTATTGATTAAATCTTTTATAATATCTGTCAACATGTCTTTCAGTTTTCTGCTCGAGGTCTTGGACATATTTTCTTAAGACATAATCCTAGGTATTTGCTGCTTTTTATTCTATTGTAAGTGGTACTAACTTTTAATTTGTTTGTTGTTAGAATACAGATATTCAATTGATTTTTATATAGTGACACTAGAGGCCCGGTGCACGAAATTTGTGCATGGGGTATGTGTCACTCAGCCCAGCCTGCACCCTCTCCTATCTGGGACCCCTCTGGGGTTGGGCCTAAACAGGTAGTCGGACATCCCTCTCACAATCCAGGACTGCTGACTTGCACCAGTGACCATACTTTTCATACAGGTGAAAGGCATCTTGCTGTTGTATGGGCAGCCACATTTTTTTGCCCTGATTATAAAAAGCAGTACATAACATGATCGCAGTTCTCATCAATATTCTCTCTGGCTTCTGGGATCACCCCCTAACCACTCCCCTGCCAGCCTGATAGATGCCTACCTGCTCCCCTTCCAGCCCAATTGCCCCTAACTGCCCTCCCCTGCTGGACTGGTTGCCCCCAGCTGCCCTCCCTTGCCAGCCTGGTCACCCCCAACTGTCCTCCCCTACTGGCCTGGTCACCCCCAACTGCCCTCCCCTGCTGGCCCAGTCAGCCTTAACTTCCCTCCCTTGCTGGCCCAATTGCCCCTAACTGGCCTCCCCTGCAGGCCTGATTGCCTCTAACTGGCCTCCCCTGCTGGCCTGGTCACCCCCAACTGCCCTCCCCTGCAGGCCTGGTTCCCCCCAACTGCCCTCATGTGCTGGCCATCTTGTGGTGACCATCTTGTGTCCATATGGGGGCAGCAATCTTTGACCACATGGGGGCGGCATCTTGTGTGTTGGAGTGATGGTCAATTTGCATATTACTCTTTTATTAGATAGGATGTTATAAAAATTAGTTAATAATTTTAATAATTAATTTGTATATTCTTTTGGAATTTCTATGCACACAAGTAAATCATTTTCAAATAAGAGTCAGTGATTTTTTTCCTTTCTGACACTTATATTTTTATTTTTTTCATTGTCTTATTTCAGTGCCTTGGACCTCCACTACAACATTGAAGAAAAGTGGTGATAGCAAGCATTCTTGACCTTTCTCAATCTAAGAGAAATGTTTTCAACATGTCACCATTATATATGATGCTTATTATAATTTTTTTTGAGGGGGGGGAATATCCATTACCACATTAAGAAAGTTCTTCTAGTCCTAATTCAACAGGACATTTGATCATAAGTGGATCTTTATAGTTGTCAAATACTTTTTCTGGATCAATTGAGATTATCCTATAAATTTTTCTCCTTTATTCTGTTAATGTGATAAATTACAATGATTGATTTTCAAATGTTAAACCAACATTACATTTTTAGAATACATTGAAATTTATTGTGACATACAACTTTTTAAAAATATAGCACCAAATTTGATTTGCTAATATTTTGTTTGAGATTTTGTATCTATATTCATGAGAGAGACTGACCTATACATTTGTTCTTATAATGTCCTTAGATTTTGGTTTCAATGTTAGCAGGCCTCCTAGAAGTTGGAACAATGTTCCTTCTTTTTTCATTGTGTGGGAGTTTGTATAAGATTGGTATGATTCTTCATTAGAACTTATAAAGAATTCTTGGGTCAAGCTATCAAATCCAGGAGTTAACATCTTTAATTGACATGAATATTCATATTTTCTATTTTTTTCTCAGATTTTGTTTTGTCAAGTAATTTGTACCTTTTATCTAAATTGACAAATTTATTGATACAAAGCTGTTCAAAATACATTCTCATTATCTTTTTAAAGTAAAATTTATAATGCTGTCCTTTTACATTTGTGATTTTAGTAAATTTTAATTTTTTCTTTTTAAAAATTAGTATTGATAAAGGTTCTTCTGTTTTTATTTTTTTAAATAAAATTTTTTTCCTTTATTGAATAAGATATTACAAATGTGTCCTTATCCCCCCAATGTCCTCTCATCCCCCCAATCCTGCCCTCACCCTCACCCCCTGTTGTCCACATCCATCACTTATGCTTATATGCATGCATATAAGTCCTTTGGTTGATCTCTCTCCCTCACTCTCACCCTCCCCTGCTTTCCCTCCAAGTTTTGAACATCTGATCAATGCTTCTCTTTCTCTACATCTGTTTTGGTTTATTGGTTTACGTTGTTCATTATAATCCACAAATGAGATAAATGTGATATTTATCTTTCTCTGACTGACTTATTTCACTTAGCATAATGCTCTCCAGCTTTATCCATGCTGTTGCAAGTGGTAGGAGTTTCTTCCTTTTTACAGCAGCATAGTATTCCATTGTGTAGATGTGCCGAAGTTTTTTAATCTATTCATCTGCTGATGGGCACTTAGGCTGATTCCAAATCTTAGCTATGGTAAATTGTGCTGCTATGAACATAGGGATGCATATATCCTTTCTGATTGGTGTTTCTGGTTTCTTGGGATATGTTCCTAGAAGTGGGATCACTGGGTCAAATGGAAGTTCCATTTTTAGTTTTTTGAGGAAACTCCATACTGTTCTCCACAGTGGCTGCAAGGGCTCTTCTGTTTTAATCCATGTTTTTCAAACAAGCAAATTTTGGTTTTATTTATTTTCTCTACTGCACTATTGTTTTTAATTTTAACTCTTTATAACTTGTAGAGTTTATCTTGATGTTCTTTTTCAAATTTCTTGACATAGATATTTCTATGATTAATTTTTCAGCCTTTTTCTTCTAATAAATTCCTTAAGGCTACAAACTTCAATCTAATAATTGTGTTAGTTACATCCACAAGTTTTCATGTCAGATTGTCATTGCCATTCAGTTTAAAAATATATTCTAATTTCTAATGTTACTTCTTTGAACTATGAATTATTTATGAGTATATTATTTAACTTCCAGGCATGCATAAGTTTTCAAGTTATCTTTCTTTTCCAGTCTCATCAGGGAACATACTCTGTATGATTTTGATCTTTTGCATTTTGTTGAGACTGTCCTATGACCCAGCATAGCCTGTTTGGATCTGTTTTCATGTGTGCTCATAAAGATTGGGTATTCTCAAGTAGTTTGGTGCAGTTTTCTATATATATCAACTTTTTAAATTCAAATCTTCTGTATCCTTAGTAATTTTCTTACCTGTTGTTTTTTCTATTACTAAGTAAAATACATTAAAATCTTTGACTATGATGGTAGACTTGTCAATTTCTTCTTTTAGATCTGTCAGTTTTACATAGTTTGAATTTTAAAGTAAAATCTGTAAAATTGCAATGGTTGAAATCTTTTTCAATTTTTTTTTTTATGGGGGCAACCAACAATTCTGAAACTCAGTCTCAGATCCTATCTGATGTCTCAGGTGCTAGCCCTAGACTCTGCCCACTTCACCACCTCTGATCTTCAATGTTTCCCCTGGGCATGAGGTTTCCTGGGGGAAATGGTGGTTTTTGAGAGCCAGGGCTCATCAGCCCTGACCTATGCTCTTCCAGGGCATAGGTGGCCACAGCCCCCTGCCCTGACAACCTTTCCTGGCCTGGGCCAAGGTTTCTAGGACCCCTGTAAGGCCAGTGGCTCATACTCAGCCTCCTTCCTTTCTGAACCATTGTACGAGAAACCTCACCTTGCATGCCTGAAGGCCCAAAGTCTTGCCGTGTGAGGAAGATGGCGTGATCATGGTATTCATCGTGGTCTGTGTCCGGCTTCTGCTGGAGATAAGCCCACCGGCAGACATTCTCCAGGCTTTGAGAAGGGTTTCCAATCTCAATAAGGCTCATGGACTGTAGGGAAGGAGAGATGGAAGAGGGGTTAGTGTTTTGTGGACTAACTGGGGGGCTGGGCAGGCCATAGTGTTGACAGACCCCTGCCATTGGGGGCCTGGTCCAGGTGGCACAGTGGCCCCTGCTCAGTCCTCTCAGGACTTGCTTTCCACTTGATTCCATTCTTGGCTTCCCAGTGAGTTTCCACACAAAGTCACTGTGCAGTTTTCAGGTGAGATGTGAGTTTTCAGGGCCTCAAATAGGTCCATTCAGCCCACCCCATTTACAGAGCTCCCTGCATTCTATCAGGCACCTACTGTGTGCAGGCTTTGGACAGGAGGCAAATGCCATGTGGACTGTACCCTGAAAAACTCACAACTTGGGAAGGGTTCAGGGCAGGGGGGAAAGAAATTCCAATGTGGTGCGCCAGCCCATAGAAGGGGAGAGAACCCTATGTTTGAAGACATTTACAGAAAATGACACAAGAGAGGGGGAAAGCTACAGCAGATTACAGCAAAGAAGCCCCATAAAGAACAGGGGCACAGAGCCGATTCCCTTAGGAGCCACAGAGAAGAGCAGTCACATGCCGTTTTTGTGGTGCCCATGGCTAGCCACACTCTGCACAGTGGCATTGCTATTCAGGCTTCACAGTCAGCTTGAGATGAGGAAACTGCGGCTGGGAGAAGTCAAGTAACTTCCCTCAGGTCACACAGCTAGAAAGCAGAGTTGAGATCCCAACCCAGGAAGCCCAAAACCAAAGTCTGTGTTCAATCCCCTGGCCTAGACTGCTTCCCTAAGAAAAATGCACAGCCTCTCAGAAGGGAGGCTACTACAGGCAGCATGCTGCCCTTGCTCTCTCAGTCCTCACGGCATTTCCGTTTCTGCTTTCACCACACACTCCCATCATCACAGTGCTTTCCTCCAAGATAAGAGTCCTGGGCATGTTCTTTTCCTCTTCTTTTTAGAAAAGATTTGTTGATTGATTTTAGAGAGAGAGAGAGGGGGGAAGAGGGAGAAACGTTGGTTTGTTGTTCCACTTATTTATGAATTCATTGGTTGCTTCTTATATGTGCGCTGGCCATGTATCAAACCCACAACCTTGGCGTCCTGGGACAAAGCTCTAACCAAGTGAGCTATTTGGCCAGGGCTGCTTCATCTCTCTTTAAATACATCTGTTTGTAAAGTAGAGTGATATGCACTCCTTGGTGGACATGTCCTGGCATTCTGTTTCTTTTCTCCCATAAATATGTCCATCAAGCATAGCCACACATCTCTCCTTGTGTGGATGAGGTCCAGGGTATTGCTGATAAGTCAGGATGTTTCACAGAAGAAAGAATAATCCAGGGCCAGGGAGGGGCTGGTCATTGCTAGGAGTCTCATGTGTCATCTAAGTCAGTGACTTACAAGATGGCAGAACAGTTCCCAGGTCCCATGCACAGAGCCAAATGTACCTGGGAGATGAAACTTATAAAAAGCTATATTGGATCCTAGTGAAGTAAGTCACAGACCGGAGTAGTGCAAGAACAAGAAGGAAGTTTTCTGGCCATGGGGCCTTTGCGGGAGGCATGGGGGAGGACCGAAAACTAGCAGGGTAGGGATGGGGTCTGCAGTGCTGAGGGACACAGTAATGGGATGGTCTTTTTGGGCCCAGCTTGCTCGCTCAGGAGGAGCTTTATTTTGTGGAGCTCTCCCACTTCTCGGGAGGCAGCTTATGGGTGATCAGTCCAGGTGCTCTGTCCACTCCTCAGAGCTGGCCTGAGACTCAAGTTAGGTCAGTGGAGCAGAGGTTCAAAAGGCTCAAGTAGCTTTGCTTAGCCTGGTGGCAGTCCCCAAACAAAAACCCATGAGATCCTGCCTCCTGTAGCCCAGACCCTACCTTTCTTTGACCTACTTGTCCCACTTCCTGAACACTACTCCCTGATCTTCTCACATGCTTCAAAGGTTCCTCACAGAGGTGTCCAGAGACAGGGGGCAGCCGGGCAGGCCTGGGGCCCAGGAGGGAGGTCTAAACTACTTGGGTCACTTGGGCTATAGTGCCCCGACCCAACCTTCTATTCTTCTGCGACCTGCTTGCACCCATGTAGTCCTCAGATGGGCCACCCTCTCTGGGGTACCTCAGGTCCTGCCATTCCGTGCCCTGCCAGGTATCACAGCATATGAGCAGTGGCTCTCCTCTGAGCCAGGATAGGAGACTCATCTATTTCTCCTTCAGAAATGACAGAGAGGCTGAGGGATCTGCTTGTGGCAGCTGCATTTCTCCCTGCCCAATGGCCTCTGTCTTCTGGCTGCCTTCTCCTCTCTACTCTACATGGGCTCTAAGAAAGCTTCTCTGAGAGACTGAGCCTATTCCCACTTGTGCTGGGCTGGAGACCATGTGTGAGCTCAGAAAGGGGATGGCCAAGGAATCATCATGGAACTCATAGACCACCAGCCCTCCCCAGAGGGAGCTAAGGCACAGCTGTCCAGTGGATGGGATATGTCTGCATCCTGGGCTGGGGGCAGCTGTGGGGTCCTGTACCAGGGTCACTATGAGCTGATTACAGGGTTCCAAGTTTACATGCATCATCTAATTTAAACCATAAAACTGTCCTAATATATAGGTGCTGTCATTTTCCTGTTTTCAGAATGAGGAACCATGTCTCAGACAATTGAACTAACTGCCCCGCCCAACCACTAGAAAGGGGTACCGTATTTGCCGGCGTACAAGACGATTTTTTGGCCCTGAAAAATATGCCTCCAAGTCGGGGGTCGTCTTATACGCCAGGTACACTTCAGATAGACTGCCCATAGTGCTTGCCCTGTGCCATAGTGGCCTCCCGATGCCCGCCCACTTCATTCCACATACCGTTCAGGCATCAGCAGCGCTGCTGGGTGTATGC
>NW_006296803.1:338637-345670 GCF_000327345.1 Myotis davidii | reverse complement strand
TTGCTAGGGACTTGCCCGGCACTTGCTCTCTACCTCTATTTGTTATCTTACTTCTATCATTGACAGTCCCTCTAGGTTGTGGGCTGCTTGCCTGTGTTCCTGAGAAGCATCTACGGTACCAGTCTATAGAGTGTGTTTTCTTTAGTGAATTACCGGTATGTTTACCGGTAATAAACTTGCACTGTTTTATGTATATGTTTGATTACATACAGCCTTGTGACAGTTTTCCTGCATGTCATAAGCATTTGAATATAAATTAAAATGTTAAAATCAAATCTGATATTGTTTTACCTTTTATTTGGTGTGTGGAAGGTGTGCGGAAGAGGGGGTAGTCTTATACGGCGAGTATATAACAAACTCTGTATTTTGAGTGGAAATGTTAGGGGGTCGTCTTATACGCCCAGTCGTCTTATACGCCGGCAAATACGGTAGATAGTGGGTCACAGGAGAGGCAGGGCAGCCCTGAGGCAGTCACAAGGTGGCGCTGCTGCCTAAGACCGCAAGGCCAGGCTGGGCTGGCAGTGGAGCCCCAGGATTGGGCTGCAGCTCTGAGCCTAGTTGGCACCCAGCAGTGGGAACTTCAGAAGCTGGAGACAGCCTCTCGGGTCCCACACTGGAAAAGTCAATTAAAACCTGCCCTAAATGCTCTGTTGCAATCACTGCACTCTGGGGTACCTCAGGTCCAGAGTGTTTGCTCCAGACTGAGCTGAGTTATTTAAGCTCTTCCCTCCTTCAGTCCAGGAGATGGAGACAAACCTGCAGTCTCCGCCCCCACCTGCTCCAGGCCAGGGATAGCTCTGCCTGAGTCCCTAAGCCCTTTCAGCAGTTCACCAGGGCACCCGCAGGTGACAGGTCGGGACTCATCTGGGTAGCATGAGAGCACTGGGATGTGAGACTTGCTCATCCTTTATCTGCTTCATGTTCTTAGACAAGTTACCTCACTGTCCTGAGCTTACCATCTGAAAAATGGGTACAACCCAGTGCAGAGGCAGGAGTATAGTGGCTTCTGACCATAACCATCAATGCCTACAAATATTCCTTGTTCTGTCACTGTCATGACAAAATGATGATAAAGATGGAGGTATGATTCCAGTCCCTGGAAGAGCCATTGTATCCAAAGGGGTCGCCTGAAGCTCTGGAGGCTCATGCCCTAGAGCAGTGGTTCTCAACCTTCTGGCCCTTTAAATACAGTTCCTCATGTTGTGGCCCAACCATAAAATTATTTTCGTTGCTACTTCATAACTGTAATGTTATTAGTGTTATGAATCGTAATGTAAATATCTGATATGCAGGATGGTCTTAGGAGACCTCTGTGAAAGGGTCGTTCGACCGCCAAAGAGGTCGTGACCTACAGGTTGAGAACCGCTGCCCTAGAGGGTTGGCTTTGCTTCAGTCTGCCAAAGCCTTTCAACTGCTCTGGCCCTACCCACTGAAACACACAGGAAATGAGACAGCGTGCACAGAGCCCAGGCCTGGTAAGAGGTAGGGCTCACTGAGTTCAGGAAAGCAGAGGCTACCCCACCTCTGCTCTGCTGACAGCTGGGCCAGGACTTCACTGTTGGGGGGATTATCCTGTGTACTCTAAGGTGTGAAACAGCATTCCAGTCTCTACCTATCAGATGCCATTAGCATCCCCTTTGGGGGGTAGCAAAACTGCCCTCCGTGGGGACCACCAGCATGCAGGAACTCTTAAGGGGAAAAAGGCACAAGCAGTCTGGAGCTCACTCTCCCCAGCCTTTGGAGTAACCGTGTCTGGCCCCTCCTTCCCAGAGCAAAGTGGCTTGCTAATGGGTGACTCTGGCAGGTCACTCTGCCTCTTGGTGCCAGAGTCCTCACTGTCAGGTGGGGCCTGATGGTGTGACTATCCCATAGAGCTGATGTTTTGGGAAATGAAGTCACCTAAGGGGTGGCAGACAGGGCCTTCCCCCAAGGAGACACTGCAGACAGCAACTCACATGCACCTCCTCCTTGCTGCTATAGTTGCTAGTATGTGCTCGTCTTACTGGGGACACTAAGGCTCAGTGGTGGTACATAACTTGCTGAAGGATCAACATGGGCAGAATTCACACTGCAACCCTGCCGGGGCAGCGTGGGCTCCCCTGAGGCTGGGGTTCTTCTCCCTGCAGCTCCAGCCTCTGGGAGCTCAGATATCAAGTGACACCAGAAGGTGAGCTCCTCATTTCTCTGCTGGGACTCCATGTCATTAAGGCATGTTTTAGAAATCCTTCTTCCCCAAGGCTGGGAGCCTATTGCCAGAGACAGCCAAGCACAGGGGTCTCAGCAAGACCCTTCCCAGGCTTAGCCACAGCTGGCCTCCCAGAGTAGGGTCCAGTGCAATATGCCCTCATCCTTCTCTGCACTCTGGCAGGTCCAGCTCACCAGGGAGCTGGCATGACCAGGGGCTGGCCACCAGCAGGTTGGGGGTTGGGCCCAGACTCTGGGGAGAACAGGGGGCTATCCCGGGGTTGCTCTGAAATCCTACACTGCCCCTCACACAGGTAAAGAAGCGGAGGTCCAGAGAGGCGGGTGGTGGTCAGGACACACAGTACGAGGACAGTGGCACTGAGCCCTTGGACACTGTGGCTCTGGGCATGCCGAGTTCTCACCCCCAGAACTCTGTTCTCTTGCCTTCCACCAAGAGACTCAGAAAGAATTTATTCAACCTTTCCTCTCCAATGCTGAAAATTTCCTACGAGTGTTCGTCTTGACCTGGTCTTTCATGGCAGGAAACCTGTTGTTCTCTGATTGTCCCCAAGTCTCTAGTTCCCATTTGCTTTGATTTTCATCATCCTAGGAAATATTTAAAGTGAGAACAGTTCAGTACTTTGGTGACTTCTCAAAAAATCAATCGAAAAGCAGTTGCTATGCAACCCTCAAGTGTGGATGTTCTGCTCCCTGGCTGATGGCATATTGTATAAAATAAGCTTATGTTTTTCTTCTGCTTTTTTTTTTTTAAGAAATGAAGAAAAACGTTGTTTTAGGAAAAACTTGAGATAACTCACGAGCTTCTCATAAGCTGGAAGACAAACATGTCTTAGACAAAAGTGCTACCAATTTTATCCCCACTGGAGCCGGTGGGTGGGGTGAGTGGGGACTGGACTGGGGATAGGCATGGGGGAGATGGTCTGTTTCTGTTACGAATTGGAATGAATAATGGGATGGTCTGAACACCTGGGTCACTTTCTGCTCCAAGTCTGGGTCTCAGCCTCACAACAACCCATAGTCCCCATGGACCTTGGGAGGATGCAGTGCAGGTACCTCTCCTCATCGGGGTCCTGGCTACAGTCTCCTTGGCTTTCCCAAGTTTAAACCCTTTCAGGATGGAGGCATCTGCTCTGAACAGAAAACATTTTCACAGACCTCCATTGCTGCGCCTCTAGCCCAGGGGTCCTCAAACTTTTTAAACAGGGGGCCAGTTCACTGTCCCTCAGACTGTTGGAGGGCCAGACTATAGTTTTTTAAAAAAACTATGAACAAATTCCTATGCATATTGCACATATTTTGAAGTAAAAAAACAAAATGGGCACAAATACAATATTTGTATTTGCATGTGGCCCACGGGCCGTAGTTTGAGGACCCCTGCCTAGCCCCTCAGAGCCCGGCTGGGCTGCACTTGCCTGGGTGACCCACTCCATCCAGGTCACCCTCACCAGCTCTGTTTCCTTCCTGGTGCCCACTCTGAAATGATCTTGTTTACTCGTGACTTCAGGGCCTGTGCTCCACTCCTGGGGAGCAGGTAGGTCCCAGGATCAGTCTGGATGGGCCTGGAGCAGCTTCTTGGGACACATCTCCTCCTGCTTCCCAGGACATAGGTCCCTCAGAGACCTGTACACAGGGCCTTGCCTGGGTGCTGTGCAAAGTGGAGTCTGTGGCCGGTGGACAAAAACTGTTACAGCCCACAGCAATACAAACAGACAATAAGAAACGTTTCTAGCAATTTGATGGAGAGGCTTTATGGAATTTAATAATAAAAAGTCAAGGCTGGGTTTTTTGCAGACCTCCTAACTCTAGTATCCTCTGTTCGTACTTCTGCAGCCTGTCTTCCTTAAGGAAACTGACTCACACCCAGGACTTCACCTCTCCTGCACAATTCAGTGACTCTGCAAAGGAGAACAGAGCATCAGTCTGGCCCTGTAACATTCTAGAATCTCCTGGGACAAAGAGTCCTGATGGGTGTCAGACTTCCCCAGGGACCTACCATGGCCTCATGGGGCCTGACATGGGCCATGGGCTTCCAGGAGACGGTGGGAAGAGCAGGGAATGAACTTTGCTACAAGAGATCAGTCAGCCAGCTGGATCCCCAGGGCTGGCAGAGGGGCCAGCAACATAATGTCCCTTCTGGCCAGGTGGAGGAGACCAGGGATGACATGGGGCCGGTATACCCACAGTCTGGTACATCTTCTATTCTGATTCCTCCGAGGCCATCAGCAGAGGTCTGCCTGGGGTGCAGTGGGCACTGTCTGGATTTAGCTCTGGAAGCATTCATCTAGCCCGTTTTCCCTTTCAGTCTCCTCGCCATCATAGATTTCCAAATCTCTCCCAGTGGGAAGACAGAGAGGTGAGGAGGATGTTGGTCCCTTTCTGCCCACTCATTTCTCACTGTACTGGTCCTGCTCGCACTGAAGCTATCCCACTGCCCAAGTGCTCTTGGCCACCTCCTTGCTGGCTATGGGCTCCAGGCAGCCCCATGGTTGCGCAGGTCCCCATACTGTCTCCAACTCCAGGGGAGTAGGCTGTACCCTGACAAAACGGTCCATGCTCACTCCCCTCCTACCCACTCTCTATAGGTAACTTGGGGTAGGGTACAAATGTGGCCCATAGGAAGCACAACCCTTCCCCAAGAAGAGCACATAGGGACAGTGCCATGGCCATGGCTGTGAGGGATGTACCTGCACACCTGGGTGATGCGGTCTCACTTTGATCAAATGTTCCCCATGCATGCAGGTGCCAGAGTCTCCAGGCTGGGACACAGGAAAGGTAAGATGGTGCCTACAGGGCAGAAGAACCCCTCCCCATCCATTCCCAAACTTCCACAGAAATGAGGTGCCAGGAGAAAGCATGACGTCCCTCTGTGTCCTCCTTCAAGTGAGAAATAAAATGTTGGTCATGACAGAGCCGGGTGGCCTGCCACTGGAGACCCTCTTTAGGTGCTTTCATTCAGTTAAACAGCATTACTTGAACTCCACCATTTTTAAAAGATTTTTTTTAAAATTTAAACTATTCTTCATAATTAAAAATACACTGTTTTGTTATAAAAGAAACATGCTTATCATGATAAATTAAGGAAAGTCAATAAAGAATAAATAAATTAAAAATCAATGACCTACTTCCTACTGTTTTATTCCAGTCTCTCAATAAATATATTTGTATGTAAAATTAAGATCACACTGTAATTTGTGATCTTAACAACAAACAATAACCATGAACAAACTCACTTGCCATATGTTGTAATCCTTTCCCAGTGCCCTTCAACATACTTTGAAATGGGTCCTGCTGGTCACCTAGTCTCCCACAGATGCACTGTACTGACCTAACTAGACTCCACCATGGGCCAATCTGGATCATTTCCAATTGCTTATACTTTATTTTTATTTTTTGAAAACATATATTTATTAATTTCAGAGAGTTAGGGAGAGGGAGAGAGATAGAAACATCAATGATGAGAGAGAATCATTGATCGGCTGCCTCCTGCACGCCCCACCACTGGGGGATCAAGCCTGTCACCCGGGCATGTGCCCTTGACTGGAATGGAACCTGGGACCCTTCAGTCCGCAGGCCGATGCTCTCTATCTACTGAACCAAACCAGCTAGGGCCCAGTTGTTTATACCTTAGCATCAATCAACGTGACCACTGATTTGGTGCTAAAACTTCATCCACAGCTCTGATAACTGCTTTGGGATAGAGGCGGAGAAATGAATGAAATCATGAAGGACCTTAGAGGACAGTGACAAATACTGTCACAGTTCCTTCTAGAAATGTGTACACATTTATCCTCAGGCCAAAGAGCATACTGTCTCATTCACCCAAACAGCAGTAAATCCCACTTCTTAATCTTAATACAGTTAACACTTTTCAAATGGTCAATTGTCTTATTTCCTTGATTAACAGTGAAGTTAAGTATTTTTCCCTTTTTAGGCCACTTGTATTTTTTCTTCCGCTACCTGTTTATTTCCATTGCCAATTATGTTTTCCTATAATTTAGAAGAGCTCTTCATATATTAAGATATTTTCACCATATTGCAAATATTTTTCCTGCTTAGGTTTGTCTTTCCATTGTGTTTTTTTGACAAAAGTTGTATATTTTAAATACTTAAATATAGCTATATCCTCTTTAAAATTCCCTTCTACTGTATTTATGCTTAAGAAGCCCTTGATAACCAATACTTCTTTCTTGGTTTGTATGATTTAAATAGTTGTTGTTTTTTCTTAGCCTATATTTATATGACATATTTAATTCACTATATGTGAAATTTATATTGATGATATATTTATTTATAAGCCTTAATATACTGTTTATATTTATTACATGTTATTTATATGAAGGGTGTTTTGAGAGCTATATATTTTATTCAATTGATCTGTTAATACTTATCCAAATACAGTATGCTTTAATTTTATTTATTTATTTATTTTTATTGTCTAAAGTTTTACATATGTTTCCTTTTCCCCCAATTGACCCCTTTCTACCCCCAGCCATTCACACCCCGGGCAAGCCCTCACAGTATGCTTTTAAATATTTTCACTTTACAAAGCTTTTGAAGCAAATCCCTTTTTATTTGATTGGCTTTCAAGGCTTTCTCAGCCATTCTTGACTGTTTCTAGGTGAACCTTAGAGTTATTTCATCAAATTTCCAATTATTAATCTGGAAAAAATCCACATCTCTACTATGTTGTCAGTCTTCCTGGAAGGAACAGCAGATGTCTCTTCCTTTACTTTTATTTTTTCCCTATCAACAATGTGCAGTTTTCATCCCATGGGCCCTGTGTCTATCTTATTAGGTGAATTCTAGGTAGTTTATATTTTGGTTACTA
>NW_006296803.1:335315-338595 GCF_000327345.1 Myotis davidii | reverse complement strand
TATTACCCCTTCTACCAGGGCATTGTGGGCTTAGACAGAAATTACTAATTTTTATATAATTGTCTTATATTTGGCCATGCCACAAAAATTCTTTATTAACTCTAAAAACTTTACAATGGATTCCTTTGGGTTTTCCAGGCACATAATTATCAGCAAATAATTGTAATTTTATCTGCTCTTTTCCAACATTGGTTTCATGTCATTTGACATTGTCTAGAATTTTCAGAACATCAGTAACAAAGTTATGTGTCTCTTTATTGCTGCCAATTTTACTGGGACTGCTTCAAGGGCAGCATTTCCCAAAGCAAGTTATGTAGAAAGCTGATTATATGAGAAAAAGGGTTCTGTTGAGAAATGGAGCTTCACCATGCACATTTCCATAGTGAAGTCTCTGAGAAATTTTGCTGTCAGGAATACCTGTTTTACTTTGTTTTGCAAAGATTTTTCAGACGTAAGCAATTGATCATGGAACCCCTCTATTTCCTGTGTTAATATCTATGAACACCTAAGAATGAGCTATGCAGAACATTTTTAGAGACATTTGATTCTTTTTCTACCTTTAAACATCTTGGTTGTCATGTTACCATCTGTTACCATCTGTGCACAAAGTCCCCAACTAGTCCCTAATGGGCTTCATAGTGACTAGTTTTCAGATTTTTAAAAAATCAAGAGATACCTTCTTAGCTCCTATTGAGCATTCAGGCCCCTTGCTCTGCCTGTGCCTTCTGTGACCAGGGCTATCTCAGACTCCCCGCACTTGGCATGCCTCCCTTACAATACTCCAATGTCTTCGAAAACAGTGCTCACCTCTGACACAGGGCTGCAGATCCCTATGTCAGTCTCTCCTAACCATCTCCCCTAGGATGGCACCCAACCATTTCCAGCTGAACTTGCCTTCTTCCCCACACCCTGTTTCTCATGGTCCGCATCACCATCTACTTGGTGGCCCAAGGCAGAGACTCAGTGCCTCTCCACTTTCATCCACTTACCACCCACACTTTTCTGATTTTGCCCCCGAAGTTCTCTTTTGTCGGCCCTCCTTTCTCCATCCCTGTGGCCATGGTCCCAGCACAGGCCACCATAGTCCTCCTTTCAATGGTGCCCATGCTCTCCTAAGCCACAGCCCCCCACCTACCAGTTCTGAACACAGGAGAAATGCAAATCAGGGTGCATATATTTTTACAAATTAGTGGTTTTTGTCTCCCCCGCCCCCAGATAAATATGCAGAAGTGGGATTGCTGGGTCATATGGTAATTCTATTTTTAGTTTTTTGAGGAATTTCCCTTCTGTTTTCCACAGTGGCTGCACCAGTCTGCAGTCCCACAACAGTGCACAGGGACTCCCTTTTCTCCACATCCTCCCCATATTATACTGAGAGAAGTCAGACAGAGAAAGACACTGTATGGTTTCATTTATATGGAATATAAAAAACAACAAAAAACCAAACCAAACAAAGAGACTCATACAGAGACCAAAGGGATGGCTACCAGAAAGGAGATGTTAAAATAGTGAGGCTTTGTTCAGCTGAGTGACCAATACTGTGAAGGACTCAGACACTTTCAAGCCGAGTAAGAGCCAACACAATGCCAGTACGGTAAGCAAGGAGCCTTGTGCAGTTCCCAGGTTCTCTCTTACATCAATATGGGAGCCACCTGGGAAACATCATCTGTCACCAGTGCCCACACCAGTGAATGCTTCTTCTCTCCTTTCTACTCCCAGGATCCCAAGTTTCCCATTTTTTGTCTCCGGTGGTAGAAAGAGATAGGGAGGGGATAGAACTATGCCGATCCCTCATTTGAAAAGCCTGAGAATTCCTCAGACACAGGAGGGTTGGGGGGGGGGCGGTCCCAGGCTGGGGCTGGAAGGGATGGAAGGACCAGACCTGGGGAGAGGAAGGAATCAGGGGAAGAGGGAACATGTTGATGGCTACTCCACAAGGGATAAGGGTAAGTCCAGAAGGACATTCCAAAGACCCCTGCCTGTGAATAGAAGCTGGACTGGATTGCCAGTCATGGGCCTCCCCAGGCTTCCCTTCCCTGAATCTGTGTGTCTAGAGTATACGGCCACTGGCCTTAATACCAGGCTGAGTACCTGTAGCAGCTCTCCTGGCCAGTCAACTGGTGAAGGAAGGTGTGCAGAACATCCCCAACTAGTCCCTAACGGGCTTCATAGTGACCAGGTGGGAGAAGAGCCAGGTGGAGCTCTCTCAGAGCTGGCCATGCCCATAGCTCCTGTGCTTCCTCTTCTGCCCACAAAAGCTCCCAGGTGCAGGTTACATGATAACACACCCATTTAGCTTGGCTTCCTCTCTTTTGTTTCTAGATTAAATATGCTAGAGGTTTGTTTTTCACAAGGCTCTCTATTTTTTATTTTTCAGTAACATACAAACCTCACAGCCTACTAACTGGGTATTATTATTATTATTATTGCATTTTCTTTTTTTTAAATTTCTTTATTGATTAAGGTATTCCAAATGTGTCCTTATCCTCCCATTGTCCCCGCCCCCGCCATCCCACACTCATGCCCTCCCTCCCCTGTTGTCTCTGCCCATTGGTTAGGCTTATATGCATGCATATAAGTCCTTTGGTTGATCTCTCCCCCTTACCCCCACCCTTCCCTACCTTCCCTCTGAGGTTTGATGGTGTGATCATTGCTTCTCTGACTCTGGATCTGTTTATGTTCATCAGTTTATGTTGTTCATTATATTCTGGAAATGTGATCATGTGATATCTATCTTTCTCTGACTGGCTTATTTCACTTAGTATAATGCTCTCCAGTTCCATCCATGCTGTTGCAAATGGTAAGAATTCCTCCTTTTTTATCGCAGTGTAGTATTTCATTGTGTAGATGTACCACAGTTTTTTAATCCATTCATCTGCTGATGGGCACTTAGGCTATTTCCAAATCTTAGCTATGGTGAATTGTGCTACTATGAACATAGGGGTGCATATGTCCTTTCTGATTGGTATTTCTAGTATCTTGGGATATATTCCTAGAAGTGGGATCACTGGGTCCAATGGGAGTTCCATTTTTAGTTTTTTGAAAAACTCCATACTGTTTTCCATAATGGCTGCACTAGGGTTCCCTTTTCTCCTTGTCCTTGTCAGCTCTTATCATTTGTTGATTGGTTGACGGTAGCCATTCTGATAGATGTGAGGTGCTACCTCATTGTTGTTTCAGTTTGCATCTCTCTGATGATCAGTGGCTTTGAGCATTTTTTCATATGTCTCTTGGCCATCTGTATATCCACTTTGGAAAAGTGTCTATTTGGTCCTTTGTC
>NW_006296803.1:326848-335051 GCF_000327345.1 Myotis davidii | reverse complement strand
AAAATGCCCCCTACTGGGGATGAAACTCACAACACAGTCATGTGCCTTAACTGGGAACTGAACCAGTGACCACACAGGCCAAGCAGTGTAGATTGCTTTGGGTAGTATGGACATTTTATTTATTTATTTATTTACTTATTTATTTTACTTTTTAAAAATATATTGTATTGATTTTTTTACAGAGAGGGAGAGGAATAGTTATAAATATTGATGAGAGAGAAATATTGATCAGCTGCCTCCTGCACACCCCTTATTGGGAATGTGCCCGCAACCAAAGTACCTGCCCCTGACCAGAATCGAACCCAGAACTCCACTGAGCCAAACTGGTTAGGGCTAGTATGGACATTTTAATGATGTTGATTCTACCAATCCATGAACACAGTATGTTCTTCCATCTGTTTATGTCTTCCTCTTTCTCTTTTTTCAGTGTCCTGTAGTTTTCTGTGTATAGGTCTTTTATATCCTTAGTTTTATCCTTAGTTAAGTTTATTCCTAGGTATCTAGAGAGAGAAACATCAATCAGCTGCCTCCTGCACACCCTCTACTGGGGATGTGCCTGCAACCAAGGTACATGCCCTTGACTGGAATCGAACCCGAGACCCTTCAGTCTGCAGACCGATGCTCTATCCACTGAGCCAAATCAGTTAGGGTGAATAAGGACAGTTTTACTTCTTTTCCAATTTGGATGCCTATTATTTTTTCTTCTTGTCTAATCGCAATGGCTAGTATTTCCAGTATTATATCGAACAGGAGTGGTGAGAGTGGGCATCCTTGTCTTGTTCCCGTTCTTAGGGGAAATGGTTTTAATTTTTTCCCATTGAGTTTTTTCCCATGATGTTGGCTGTGGGTTTGTCATATATGGCTTTTATTATGTTGAGGTATGATCCTTCTATTCCCACTTTGCTGAGATTTTAATCAAGAAAGGGTGTTGGATTTTGTCAAATGTTTTTTATGCATCAGTTGATATGACACTAATTTTTATCTCTCAATTTGTTTATGTGATGCGGATATTGTACCATCCTTGCATCTCCAGGATAAATCCTACTTGGTCATGGTGTATGATCTTTCTGATGTACTGCTGGATCCGATTTGCTAAGATTTTGTTGAGGATTTTGGCATCTATGTTCATGAGGGATATTGTCCTGTAATTCTCTTTCACTGTGTTGTCTTTATCTGGTTTTGGTATTAGGGTGATGCTGGCTTCATAGAATGAGCATGGAAGTGTTCCTTCCTCTTGAATTTTTTGGAATAGTCTGAGGAGGATAGGAGATTCTTCCTTGAATGTTTGGTAAAACTCCCCTGTGAAGCCATCTGGCCCCAGGCTTCTGTTTGCTGGAAGCTTTTTGATGATTGCTTCAATTTCTTCTATAGTTATTGGCCTATTGAGGTTTTTAGATTCTTCCTGATTGACTTTTGGAAAGTTGTATTTTTGTAGGATTATGTCCATTTCCTCCAGGTTGTCTAGTTTGTTGGAATAGAGTTGTTCATAGTATTTTTTGACAATCCTTTGTATTTCTGTGGGGTCTGTTGTTATTTCGCCTCTTTCATTTCTGATTTTGTTTATTTGGGTCCTCTCTCTTTGCTTCTTGGTGAGCCTGGCTAGAGGTTCATCAATCTTGTTTATCCTTTCAAAGAACCAGCTCTTTGTTTCATTGATCATTTTTTTAAATTTTTTTTTTTGTGCACTTGAGAAGAACGTATATTCCATGGCTTTGGGGTGAAATGTTCTGAAGATGTCAATTAAATCCATCTGATCTAGTGAGTCATTTAGGATTGCTGTTTCTTTCCTGATTTTTTTTGTCTATAGGATTTATCCAGTTATGTCAGTGGTGTATTGAAGTCCCCTACTATGATTGTATTGTCAATCTCTCCCTTGATATCTTCCAGGAGGTTTTTTTTTTTATGTATTTGGGTGCTCCAGCATTGGGTGCATATATGTTTATCAGTGTTATATCCTCTTGTTGTATCGATCCCTTTAGTATCATGAAGTGGCTTTCCTTATCTCTTGCTATTGCCTTCACTTTGAGGTCTATTTTGTCAGGTTTAAGTATTGCTACTCCAGCCTTTTTTCATTTCCATTTGCCTGAAAGATATTTTTCCATCCCTTCACTTTCAGTCTGTGTGAATCCCTTGTTCTGAGGTGGGTCTCTTATAGACAGCATATATATGGGTCATGTTTTTTCATCCATTCAGCCACTTGATATCTTTTGATTGGAGCATTTAGTCCGTTTATGTTCAAAGTTATTATTTATTAGAGTCCCGGTTCACAAAATTTGTGCACGGGGGTGAGGCGGTACCCTCAGCTCAGCTTGCATCCTCTTCAATCTGGGACCCCTTGGGGGATGTCTGACTACTGTTTTAGGCCCCATCCCCAGGACCACTCACAATTCTGGACTGCTGCCTCCTAATCGCTTACCTGCCTGCCTGCCTGGTTGTCTCTCACTGCCTCTGTGTGCCTGCCTGAATGCCCCTAACTGCCACCTTGCTGCCAGCCAATTTGCCTCCAACTGCCCCATCCCTGCCAGCCTGGTCGCCTCCAACTCCCCAACCCCCCGCCACTGGCCTGGTCACTCCCAACTGCCTCCCCTCCTGGCCGGGTCTCTCCTCATGGCCCCCTCCCCACCCCCCCGCCGGCCTGGTTGCCCCATGCAGCCTGCTTGTTCAGTCACTTGGTTGTCTCTCACTAATCTCCCTGCCGGTCTGGTCATAGGCACCCATCTTGTGAGGGCATGAGGGTTAATTTGCATATCACCTCTTTATTATATAGGATAGGTACTTGTTTGTAGCCATTTTCATTTTTGTGCCTTTGTTCCTTCTTACCTTTTCATTTCTTTTTACACCAGTCTCTTAGCATTTCTTGCATTGCTGGCTTGGTAGTGATAAACTCCCTTAGCCTTTTTTTGTCTGTGAAGCTCCTTATTTCCTCTTTAATTTTGAATGATAGCCTTGCTAGACAGAGTATTCTTGGATTCAGTCCCTTGCTTTGCATCACTTTGTAAATTTCCTTCCATTATTTTCTGGCCTGATGTGTTTCTATTGAGAAATCATTTGCTAATCTTTCTGTCTCTCTCTTGTAGCCTTTAAGATTCTCTTTTTGTCCTGAATATTTGCCAATGTAATTATGATGTGTCTTGGTGTGGGTCTTTTTGGGTTCATCTTGTTTGGGACTCTCTGTGCTTGTGTGACTTTTTTCTTCCCCGCATCAGGGAAGTTTTCTGACATTTTTTCAAATAGGTTTTCTAACCCTTGTTCCTCTTTCTGTTGTTCTGGCACCCCTATTATTTGTATGTTCCTTTGTTTCATGTTGTCCCATAGCTCCCTTAAGCTCTCCTCCTGTCTTTTAATTTTTTCTCCAATTGCAGTTCAGTTTGGGTGTGTTTTGCTTCCCTGTCTTCTAATTCGCTAATTCAGTCCTCCACTTCTTCTAGTCTACTGTTGAAACTTTCCATGGTGTTTTTTATTGCAGCTATATCATTTTTTATTTCTTCTTGATTCTTACATAAGTTGTTGATTTTTTCATCCATCTGGTTTATGAACTGTATGACCCTTATTCTGAATTGTTTTTCTGACATATTGCATGCCTCTGTTTCACTTAGCTGCTTTTCTGGCAATTCCTCCTTTTATTTTCTTTGGGGGTTTTGTTGTCTACCCATTTTTTATCTCACTGAGGAATCTAGATGTGAAGTTATGCAGGGACTGCTCCTTGGGCGGCAGTGGCTCCTTGGGGTGCCGTTGCTACTTGGGCGGTCACGGCAGAAGCTGCTCCTCATTTGGCAGTGGATCCTCTGTTGGGTGCTGTTCGCAGCAGTGGTGGCTCCTCTGGCTGTGGGGTGGAGGCTGCTCGCACAGCTGCTGCTCCTCGGATTGAGGTGCACTGATCACGAGGCTTCTGCTCCTCGGATGGGTTTGGGCTGTGTGCAGGTGCTGCTTCTCGGATGGGGTGGGCTGCTCACGTGGCTGCTGCTCCTTGGGTGGGGTTGGACTGCTCACGTGGCTGCTGCTCCTTGGATGGGAGCTGCCTGCATGCGGCTGCTGCTCCTCAGACGGGGGGGCTGCTCTCGGGGCTGCTGCTCCTTGGACAGGAGCAGGCTGCTCACATGGTCGCAGTGCCCTGGGCTTTCTCCAGGGGTCCTCTGCCCTTCCTGGTTACAAATTGTCTCACCAGCTGAGTCTCCTTCACCAATTCAGTGTGGATGTTACTCATTTCAGCTGCTCATTCTATCTGTTCTGGGACAAGGCTCAGGAGACATCTGTCTATTCTGCTGCCATTTTCTCCATAGTTTCTTTGGGTCAGGAGTTCAGGAGAAGTTCAGCTGATTCTTGTTCAATTTAGTGAGATTGCAGTCCAGATATCGGCTCAGGCTTAGTCATCTGAAGGCCTGATTGGGGCTAGAATATCCACCTCCAAGATTGCTTCCTTACCTAGCTACTGGAAGGGGGCTGTGGTTCCTTGATTTTGGACCTCCCCATAGAGCTGCTTAATGGTCCTCACAGCATGGCAGCTGGCTTCTCCCAGATCGAGTGATCCACAAGGCTCTCTTCTGATTGATTCTATAATTTCTTTCTATTTTCTAATTTATTGATACCTGCTTTTTCTGAATGATGTCTTTGCTTTTCTTTCTTTAGGTTGTGGTTTGGGTTGTTCACATGTGTTCAAATTTACCTTGCATTTCCTCTCTCCTGTTCATCTTGGAAAGCACCTATGCAGCTGCCTGTGATCTGTAGTGCATGGTTCTTCTTTCTCCAAATACTCTCATTCTTCTTCCTAAGAGCTGTTTTGATTTTCAAAGGAGTTGAATCTTCCATTTATGCACCATTCTTCTTCCTCATTTTGGGTCATTGAGTCAGAGTCTAGAGGCAGGCAGTTTTTGCTATATAAAAGTTGCCAAAATTTTCATTATGACCTAAAGTACTTTTGAATTTTAAAGTGTCCTATGATCCCTCAAAAATACAGCACAGCTTCTTTCTGTAGGGCAAAGGAAAATTATATAACTACTAATTTAACTTTATTGATTCTATCACTTGAAACTTTTATGCTTATTAAAATGTAATGTGTTAAAGGTCTTGATAAGGCATGAAAGAAGACTGCAGGTACGTTTTCACCAATCTCCTTGTTTTGATGGATGCTCTGGCAGATTCTATGCTCTCTGTGGGTCTATGGCTGGTGTCCTTACAGTGCCTACTTCTCTCACTTTAGAGAAACATGCTTCCCAGGGTAAGGAGGGTGGGTTCAAGTGCCCTATTTCTGGAATTCACTGCACCAAATGAGCCCTTCATTGTCATTTTGATACTGATCACCTTGTAAGTTGTGTGCAGTGGAATTTTATTTTTTGAGGCAGAGACTCTCTGTCTTCAAGTGGAGGAATTAACAACCCTCACCTAATGACTACACCGGAGGAGCTTGATCTTATTAGAATTTTATTTTCAACACACTGAGTAAGGTTGATCAGGGACTCCAGAATTCAGTTGCCAGAATCGGAAGCCCAACTTCCCAGGAGTCAAATGCCTTTGGCCACTCACCTGGCATGTCACTGTACTGCATTAAGCTCAGTGTGCTTCTCTGTGAAATGGAGATCATCATAGCTCCCACTCCCATCTGTCCTGGTGTTGAGTTAACGTGCATAAAGTGCTTCTGAGATGCCTGGTGTAGGCTTATGCTCAGCCCCAGCTGGCAGGCACTACAGGCACTTTCTTTCCTCACATCTCTCCTTATCTTCCATCTCAGCTATCTGCGGTGGGGTTTTCTCTTCCAATGCACAACACATGCATAGACCCATGCACATTGCTGGGAAAAGTAGATCCAAGTTTTACAGTGAGAGGAGGTAGAGAGGGCAGGACAGCCCTATTGGGGCATAGGGTGTGCAGTATGAGAAGAGGAGGGCACATGTTGAAGATATGGATAGGCATCAAAATGAGTTATGTGTTAACTGTGTTTCTGATGCTCTGATATCAGGGCCTTGCTGACCCTGGTGGAACTGCCCTCCTAGGGTGAGCCATGTCCTAGCGATAATCAAGGACTCACTATGGAGTGTGCTTCTCAAATGCAAACCAAGCAAGCAATCCAGGGTCCAGCCCAAGCACCTCCTCCTCAGGGTCTCACATTCCCAGGGCCACTATCCCCAGCACTGGTCAACCCAGGGTGAGGAACCACACAACTAGGAACAGCCCTATATTGCACAGCTTGATGAAATTATTCAAACCAGTCAATCCTGCACCTGACTCGCCCATTCCTTCCTATAGAAACCAGTGAAGGCTCTCATCCATGTTCTTCCCTCCCTCCATCTACCTCCTGACTGACCCAGGTGCTTCCCTGTGTGACCCTGCATGGCGGGGTCTGTGGGTAATAAACCATCTTTTCCATGGCAGTCACCACACTAGAATAATAACAAAAATTACATTTGAAAATGAGGGGTGAGGGTGAAAGGGGAGCAGGACAATGGGATGGCTCACAAGCTCCTTGTTTCTTACAGAAAGTATAGGGCAGCCAGGAGAGGCAGACTTGTTGGGCAGACATAGACACTTTTAAAGAAGCCCGTGTCTCACTGGGGAGCCCACCATCCCCCAGCACATGGGGCTCTGGCCTGGGTGCTCACTTACCTTCCCATAGCTGAGCAGGATTATCCGCACCAGAACCACATTGATGTGGGCCCCCAAGGACTCATCATGGTAGATTTCATTGACCTGAAAGACAACCAGGGAGAGGTCAGCAACAGGAATCTCAGGCCCAAGGACAAGCCCTGGCTTTGCAAATGACATCACCAGCCCCCAGGCCAGAACATGTGTATCCCCCGCACTCCTTTCTCTTTCCCACAGTTTATACCCCAGCATCACCTCAACTCTGAATCCAGCCCTTCCTTCTGTGCCACCTTCCTTGCAGCCACTATCCCTACCTGGATTGTGGCCACCCCCTCCTCAGTGCTTCCTCCTGCCAGCACAGGCATTCTCCTCCTGGAGCCTGAACTTGGGCACTGACCCCTCTATTCACACTAGCCTCTAACTGCATTTGGCCTTTCCTTCAAAGGTGACCATAAGCTACAAACTCCAGAGGCATGGACAGTGCCAGGGCTGTCACCAGTAGAAATCACTCTACAGTTGCTGCTGCTGGTTATGAAAAATCCTCTGTGTTCATCACTATTTGGAAGGGGGTCAGTGTAGACCCACAACCTGGTCTGTTTTAATGTGTTGATAAAGAACAGACACTACTCTGTTACAAAGGTGCTTTATTGCCATAGTTAGCTAAATAGTAATAAGAAGGAAGAGAGCAAGGTAAGTCAGACATTGTTAAGAACAGTCAGCAGGGGACACTGAGCCTGTCTGCTTCACCAGGAAGCTACAGCCTCACACACACTGCAGGGGATCCCAGCATTGCTCCCCAAGGATTAACACCCCCCTTTCCCTCTTCTGGTATTAGTACTGGATTGTCTGGGAAGCAAAAGGAGATAAGGATATTCACAACAGAAGTCAAAATGTGCGGGGGGAGGAACTTGACCAAGAGGACTGTCAGTCTAATCTGGGAAAGGGATCATTGACTAGGGGTAGACCCATCAGAAGTCTGTGAAAACTTGGGAAGTTGATTGGTTATTTTGACAAAGCTCCTGGTTCTGTGAATACATAATCTCAGGTGAAGAATCTCCTTCCCTCTCTCCCTTTCTCTCACTCTTTACAACTCACACTCCCCCTTTTCATTCATTCTCTCCCTCCAGGAACATGCAACCATGCAGATCTAGTGGTCACTTGGGACCCATAGAAGACTGCACAGACTCCAGAGGAATATGAAGCAGAAACTGGACACTGGCCTTTGTCTTGCTGAAGACAAGATTGGACTTTTCCATGGCGGAGAGGAGGAGAATGGGATATTGAATATCCAGTGGATGAAATGGGGCCACATGCTAACTTGACTAGCTCAGGGAAGGCCTGTGTGGCAGCCTTGCAAACTCAGACCACAAAGAATGGTCTGAAATTAAAACTTTAACTAAAAACAGTTTATGGTGAGTAGTCATGTCTTAGGCTGGTATCTTCCCTGACAAAGGTCAATCTTTACCTTAACTGAGCCTGCCTATTGACTTTTGCATCTATAACATATCCTTGGAATGTCAAAGTAATTTTCCTTTTTCCAGATCCTTCAAAGCACAGACACCACGCTGTGGAGATCACAAATTCCCTCATTGTCACTGAGTTAATTGTTGACTGTTAACTACCCTAT
>NW_006296803.1:316208-320562 GCF_000327345.1 Myotis davidii | reverse complement strand
AGCTGCTCACTCCATTTGCTCCGGGACACGACCTGGGACGCGTCTGCATATCTCGCCGCCATCTTCCTGGGTCCCAGGTTTTCCCACTTTGTTTTCTCCCACCTCCCTAATCTATCACCAATGAATTTCATTTAACCCACTTATGTCTCCTCTTTTGATTGTACTGCATAAACCAAGGTGCAACTGCCATTCTCGTCTGCCTATATCGCCGCCATCTTCCTGGGTCCCAGGTTTTCCCACTTTGTTTTCTCCCACCTCCCTAATCTATCACCAATGAATTTCATTTAACCCACTTATGTCTCCTCTTTTGATTGTACTGCATAAACCAAGGTGCAAAACTGCCATTCTCCAGAGCATTATCTCAACCCATCCAGATTCTGTTTCCCAGCAATTGTCAACAGTATGGCTCAAATAAACTCACAAAAATTCTTCACAGGTTTGAATGTTTCTTACATTTACACCTGGAGGGCACTCCTTTGATTTGCATCACAAATAAACCCAGCCACACCGCAATCACCTGTGCATGGATCCTTGCAATGCTTTTCTTGTGATCTGGGGAAGAGCCTGATTCCCACCACTACCACCACTTTTTGTGCTCTGTTTTGATACCAGTGGCTCATATCATTGGCTTCCTTTGTATTTTATCACTGGTTTACTCACATTTTGTTTTTTTTTGCATTTAAAAACATTATTCCAAGCACGTGCCCATGGGCTTCACCAGATGGCACAAGAAGGTGAGGGGATCCCACTCCCCACAGCACAGTGAGCATGACCTCCTGGAAATGCTAGTCAGGTTATCCCAGGTTCAGAGCTGACAGAGCCTTCCTTCCACTTGGCCCCACCCCACACACTCTCAATATTATGCCTGAAATGGCTCCTCACTGCCACCTCTTTTGCTGGCTGAGCAAACCCTCTCCTCCTAGCAGCCCAAACCCTGGTCACTTTCTCTCAGAAGGGCCTCCCTGGGTCTGATCTGCTCCTCAGCAAGTACCCATGTGTGGCAAGCCAGCACAGCCATGGCATACTCAGCCCCAGGGCACCTTATGTGCCATGCCAGCTCAGGCTCGTTTAGTGACCCTGAGTGGGGGCAGTGAAGGACTTAGAAATGACAGACAAGAGAATGAAAGCTGGGTCTTGATGGGACACTGCTCCAGGATGGAGAGACAGTGCCAACACTCACAAGCCGTGTCTTCTTTTTATAGCAGATGCCATGAAGCAACATAAGGGTGTGATCAAGATGTTTACAACATTCTCGTGGGTTTCAATCCTACTCAACTACATGCACCTGAACTGTATCACTTAGGCACATGGGGCCATGTGTTCAGACCATAGGTTCAAGCTTACAACTATAGCTGTTGGCTATAATTGTGCTGGGAGGGCTCTGCCCTCCAAACTGGGACTTGCATGTGGCCATGAGAGGACTGTGCCTTCTCATCAGTCTAAGACTTGAACCTGTCCAAAACACTGTAGTTGTGCCCCACATATCCCCCTTTTCTTTTGTTTTTAAACACGTCTATTTACATTATCAAAAACTCTAAACAAATTATTCAGCATAATCAAAACATCAAAACAAACTTCTGGTTATTAACAAAATCATAAACACAGCAATGTCAATACAGCAACAAGAGAACAAAACTCTGGCTATTAATAACACAATAACAAAACAATGCCAATGCAAAACTAAACTACAAACATGTTAACGTTTTCAGGATATCTTATTCAGAGTCCTTAGATTTAGCTCCACAAGATTTTACAGAAAACTGGCAGTTCGCCAATGCTAGCATAGCTTCCACTTGCTTTTCTAACATCTGCTTGGGCTCAGTCGCCATCTTCTTCAGCTGACTCCATGTTGATACCTTGGTCACTTGCGTAGTAAGATGCCGCCGATGCAAAGATGTCGTTGATGCAAAACTAGTCCCCTGGATCAGGCTGTCTGGATGGTTGGCCTTGACACTGAGTCAGCACCAGTCCTAGTCAAATCAGCCCCGTCCGCACCGGTGGAAGTTTGGTCCCTTCTCAGCTTCTTTCTTTAGCCGCAGCTGCATGGAAATGAGCAGCCCTCGGTCTTGCAGAGCTGGAGACCTCCAACTCTGAGTCTGAGGTCTCGCACAGACCCAAAGTCCCAGGAATTGACATTGCTGTGTTTGTGATTTTGTTAATAACCAGAAGTTTGTTTTGATGTTTTGATTATGCTGAATAATTTGTTTAGAGTTTTTGATAATGTAATCAGGTCACACAAGCAAAGATAACCAAAGCCCAGAAACAATGCAACTGCTGCAAGAGCTTACAATCTAGGTCAGAAATAAAAGTTACTTCCTTAAACAATATCAACCACAGCCATTTGTTGCTTTATAATGGCTTAAACAAACTCTAGGAGATTTCTACCTTATTTGTATCTATTTACTTCTTTCTACCTACTATTTCTACCGCTTTCTACCACTTGTTTTCTACCGCTTATTTCCTACCGCTTACTTCCTACCGCTTATTTCTTCTTATTTCTCTATTTCTACAGCTTATTTCCTATCACTTAGTTTCTAATGTCTACCGCTAACTTTCTACCGCTTACCTCTCTATTCTACTGCTTATTTCTACTTATTTTCTACCTCTATCTGTGAACTATAGGTAGGCTTGGCTTCCCCTGCCCAAACCTTCCTGGGTTACAACCCCCATAAATCCCACATCTTAACCGAACCCGCAAAACCCCACGAGGTCCAGTGCCTATGAGCAAACAAATAATCAAAATCTTACCTGTACTATCTTCTACTTCTTGTTTTCCACTTAATCTGTATCTATCTTATTTTCTATTTGCTATATTCCATTTTCTACTTATTTTCTCCTTAAGAAATTTAAAAATGCTTCAATAAGCATTGTTTTTAGGGATCCCTTCCTAGGATCCTGAATTTCCCAAGTTTTACCAAGCTATTACCACACCTTGGCTCCCTACCTTACTTTCTACACACGCCTCAAGGGAGCCTCCTTTCACCTGACCACTGCAGTTCCCCCAAACTCAGGTCCTAGTTCTCATAACTCAGCCCCCAGTCCCAGAACTCAGTCCCTGGTTGCAGAACTCAGTTCCTGGGCAGGTGCCATATGTGGCAAGCCGGCATGGCCATAGCATACTCAGCCCAGGGTGCCTTATGTGCCATGCCAGCTCAGCCTGGTTCAATGACCCTGAGAGAGGGCCATGAAGGACTTGGAAATGACAGACAAGAGAATGAAAGCTGGGTCTTGGTGGGATGCTGCTTCTCTGATGGAGAGACAGCACCAACACCCACAACCTGTGTCTTTATTTTATAGCAGATGCCACGAGGCACCGTAAGGGTGTGATCAAGATGTTTACAACATTCTCGTGGGTTTCAATCCTACTCAACTACATGCACCTGAACTGTATCACTCAGGCACGTGGGGCCACATGTTCAGACCATAGGTTCAAGCTTACAACTATAGCTGTTGGTTATAATTGTGCTGGGAGGGCTCTGCCCTCCAAGCTGGGACTTGCACGTGGCCACGAGAGGACGGTGCCTTCTCATCAGTCCAAGGCTTGAACCTGTCCAAAACACTGTGGCCACGCCCCACACCCATGTCCATTACTTCTTGAGCTCTGTGTCCCCCACAGCTGTGAGCTGCACAGGAACCTTTATTTTCCCTGTATGTCCCCAGCAGCACACAGCAGGTGCTTAGAACTGTGAAGGAGTCAATCCACTCAGGCCGTCACTCAGTGGAAGGGCATGATCTGGCGGTATGCCCCTCTCTGGGTGCACTACAAGCCCAGGGGCTGCTGATGGCCCTCTGTGAGGGCAGATCTACTCCACCATCTCAGCCCAGCACTATACTGGCTCTGAACCCCAACTTTTACAGTCTATCTGAGCAATGATAATTGCTACCTATGAGTAGAAAAACCCTTTGAGAAATCTGAGAGTTAACAAGGAAAATCAAATACTAATGGATCAAATACTTTCCTTCAGGGAAAGGGCAACTGATAGACCTGCAGGAGAATATATGTCACCAGTACACGAGTCTGGAGAGGGTGGCTTGGTAGGTGGAGCCCTGTAGGCTCTGCCAACTCATCCACACTTTGCCATCACCTCTGTAAAACAAGGGGAAGAGTCCCTACCTCACAGAGCTTCTGAGGACTGCATTTCCACACATGAGAGAAGAAATGATTGTGAAAATGGAAAACTGCTGTTTTGTCACTGCTGGTAGCTCATATTGCCCTGCAGGATCCCCAAGGTTCAGGGGCAGGGTACACAGCCCTAAAACACAGACATCCTTGCCCAGCATAGAGGGTCAAACTAGATATTTCAGTCCATAGAAAGACAATAGCCCTAAAAGCCAAGTTTTTCTTTTTTTTCTT
>NW_006296803.1:307485-316102 GCF_000327345.1 Myotis davidii | reverse complement strand
TTCATCAGTCCATGTTGTTCTCTATAATCCACAGCCAAGTTTTTCTTAAGAGAGAAAATGTATTTTGTTTTTTTTTCTTCTACTTCAAAGCAGTTGCTTTATCCATTACCAGCAAAACTGGCCAATTTGGCTCCTAGAGTTAGACTGAGAGGCGTGGTGTAAAAATATAGAAGGCAGTGATACAGGGAGGTCCCTCTGCAGCTGGAAGGACAGAAGGGGGTGGGTAGAGAGAGGTCAGGATGGCATAAAAATAGCCTTGATAGTTGAGGAAATGATAGGAGGAAGAGCTTGAACCTCCATCCCTGCCTGCTGGCTGGAATCTGGGGGACAGTTTCATATTTTGGGGTGGCTTCAGAGAGCAGAAATGGAGTCATGAGCAACTTCAGCAGCAAGAAGCTTGCAAGGGCAGCCAAGCTCCCAGATATGTGCAGGGGATCCAGGGACAGTGAGCAGAATACCTGGGGGACACAGCTAGGCCTCAAAGAGAGCCCAGGGTGCTGGATTGCAGGAGGGGAGGATAGGCCTCCTTGCAGAGAGAGAATAAACTCT
The DNA here is from genome assembly GCF_000327345.1 of Myotis davidii. Taxonomy (NCBI): domain Eukaryota; kingdom Metazoa; phylum Chordata; class Mammalia; order Chiroptera; family Vespertilionidae; genus Myotis; species Myotis davidii. The sequence goes on along the minus strand of NW_006296803.1, from coordinate 315,553 downwards.
GAGGTGTGAAGCCAGGAGGGCCACTGCCCAGAGCAGAGCATGCTGGGACAGATGTGTGCAGATGCAGGGCAGCCGTGCCATGCACACACACCTTCCCAGAGGGAGGAGAGACAAGTGATGAACTCATAGTTGAAACCCAACCCCAATGTAATGGTGTGAGGAAATGGGGCCTTTCGGAGGTGATTAGGATTAAATGAGGTCATGAGGGGGAGGACTCCTATGATGGGATTTCGGCAGTGAAAATGGGGCTCTTTCAAGGGTTTGCAAGGAAAGCACTCTGGGAAACCCACGTCTAGGAGGTTAAGGCTTCATGGTCAGACTTATTGTAGAAGCAAAATCAAAGGACTGCCCCTGAGTTCCCTGTCTGCCCCACCAGGGAAAAAGTCCAATCTTGTCTTCGTCAGCCCCAGAAATAGGGCCAATGCCCAGAGATTTTTGTGCCATTTGTTCAGTTCATGTCTGTCCCCATTTGGCTAGCATAGTCTGCTTTCAGTTGTGAGCCACCTGATGGGGCCACAGGCCTCAGGTGGCTGCTAGGGCCACATGGCTGCTTTGCAGAAAGAACATGCTAATGAATGGGGCACACATGTGGGGGGGGGGAGAGAGAGAGAGAGAGAGAGAGAGAGAGAGAGAGAAAGAGAGAGTGAGTCCTGGGAAGGACCACTTTTTAAAAATAACCAATCAACTTTCCAAGCTTTTGCAGGCTTGCACTTGGCCTTCCCTCTAACAAATCCATTTCCTAGCTCTTCCAAGTTTTCGTGTCCCTTATCCAATTTGACCCCTTTCCCAGGCTAGACTAATAGGCCTTTATGGTCAACATCTTGGGTTCTACCACACATGCCTCATAATAGAAGCATCTCCCCCCGTGCCATTTTGACTTCTCCTGCTGTTTTTCATTCCTCCCTTGGTAATCTGGGACTTAGAGGTCCCCTGAGAAATCTGTGAAGCTATAGCTTCCTAGTGGAGCAAGCAGGCTCCATATCCCATTTAGCTCCCCAGTTTATTAGGCTTAACAATGTTGGATTCCCTTTGCTTCCTTCCTTTATTAATATTTAATTACCTCCACTAACAGGATTAGTGCCATTATAAGAAGATATGCTAGAAAGCTGTCTCTCTCCCTTTTTCTCTCTCTTTCTGCAATGTCTGCAAGCCAGGATGAGAGTTCTCACCAGGAACTGAATTAGTTGGCTTTCAGACTCCAAACTGTATGATGTAATTGGGTGTTGGTTAAGCCACTCAGTCTATGGTATTTTGTTACAGTGGTCAGAGCTGACTATGACAAGCACAGAGTCGAAGCTTAATTTCTGATCTGAGTCATACCCCTAACAGCTTTTAAATAGGAAAAGCCTAAGCCATCTCTCACGGGCTAGGTTACACTTTTCTTTCTATCCTATGATGAGGGCAGCATCAGTCATAAGAACTAAAGAAAGTTGCATTTTTCCACATGTTTGAGCTTTGGTGTGTAAATGTCCATCCCACCATACACATAACCCCCCCAGCCCAATGACAGGCCTGTCATAGGTTCTTAGTGGAAGTCTCAAACTTAAGTACACGTGGCGTCTCTCTCAGAGCTCATCCACCGGGGTCCAGAATTGCATGGCCTGGCCTCCCCTTCTCCACAGTCCTCGGCAAGCAGAGAGCTGTTGGCCCTGCTGCATGCCTGGCACAGTGTTACCACTGAGGATTCAGCAGTGAATCAGCATGGCCCTCTGTCAGTAGGTGGAAAGGAAAACTTGAAAGTAACAAAAACAGCTCCATGAGCATGATGACATTGAGGGCTACAAGGAAAAGGTGGAGAACTAGAAGGCATATTAATGGGGAATCTTCCCTGTGGGTGAGATTTTTGGGCCTCCTAGGGACATGGCATTTCATTTCAGAGCTGAGAAATAAAAATGAGTAAGCTCAGCAAAGCAGGGATGGTGCTCCTGCCAGAGGGAACAGTATGTGCAAATGTCCTGGGTCAGAAGCAGTGAAGATGTTGCTAGCAGAGGGGACTAGTAGGGGAAGAGACCCAGGATAGAAGGTGGGAGAAGGCTCCTGAGGCCATTCAGTAGGTTTCCAACTCTACTCAAGGAGCAATGGACAATACCGGGGCCAAGACACTGCATTTTGCAAAGATTACTCTGGCTCCTTTATGGAAAGTAGATTGAAGTGCCCAGTGCCACAGTTGAGATGTAGGAGTGTGGGGTTGGATTTGGGATTAGCGGAGAGAAGGGACAGACATGAGGAGTAACTTGGATTGGAATGGGAGGGCACCTCCCCCACAGCCCTGTGATACTCAGGGTGCACTCAGCCCTGTCACCTCACTGAAAAAGCAAGGCAGTCCACCTTTGTTTTGCATGGAGCGGGGGAGGGAGAAAGGTCCTGGTGTTATCGCTCAGAGCCTCCCCAGAAAATGAGGGTCTTGGGGCTCCCTCAAAACCCTGACAGCACTCTGAAGCCCATGCTCTGACTATACTTATCAGAGCTAGTCTGGGGTGAACCTTGAGGGCTCCTGCCCCTGGTATGCACGATGAGGCTCTGAGCCCATGTTCACAATCCCTCTGGAAGACAGAAAGCCCGCTTTGTTATCTGGAAGGAATCCAGGGCTGAGTGTGTGGAATTATCTCATTTTATGCTCTCAACAGCCCTTTGAGGCTAGGAGTAGAGGTGGTCAGTCCACCTGAGTGATGGAGAAGCTGAGGCTGGTCCCCACAGGGAGAGAGGAGATGTAGGGCTGGCCCTTCTAGTTCTTGGTCCAGACAGACCCTGCCCATCAGGGCCTAGGATCCCCCTATTCTCCTGGCCCTGCCACTGAGCCTTAGGGTGGCCACTCTCATCTCATGTCCTTCTTGGACACTGGGCAGGTCTGACTCTGACTCCTGACTCAGAGCAGGAGGTAACCAGAACCCCAGGAACTCCCTGTTCAGTTTAAAGCTCCTGAGGGCAGAGACCCACATCCAGCTGGAGGTGGGGCAAGATCACCAGAGCCCAAGGAGTCAGGCTGCTGAGTGAGGGTCCAGCCTGGGAGGCTCTGTCTTTAGGGCTGCCCATCATTTGCCAGTTCCCATCAGCTGAGCTGGGTGCCCTGACTCTTGACCTTGGAGATGAACTGGGCCTCCCTGGGCTGCCGAGGAGCTAGATAGGGCACATTCAGAGTGTCCAGCAGAAAGCCAGGGAGGCCAGGCCTAGGTCAGGCTGGCAGCCAAGCCTGCTCTCAAGACCCCCTCAGCCCTGCTCACCCAGGTAGGACTGCATTGTGGGGCTCCTTTCATTGATTTCTGCCATAGGAAGCCTCTGTCTCTTCCACATGGGGACACAGCAAGCTATGCCTTGGCCTCACTCTGTGACACTCCCAGTGGCTGCTGGGCCTTTGGGGTGGCCCCCATCCTGATATCCATGTGGCCCCTGAGGTCAGGCCCCAGCAGTCCCCTCCCAGAGGGTGGGACCCCCATAGTAACCACTGGCCTGGGCACAGTTCTTGCTCATTGGTGTGGTGTGACAGAAGCCCCAAACTGGCAAAGAGGTTCCCTTTTGGTGCTGACTTCCAGTCCCCACACTGTGCTAAGTAGAGGGCCCACCACCCTTGTCCTCCAATGGCCTGAGGCGTGACTCTGCCCTGACCGCCAGAGCCATGCCAACTTTCTAGGGGGCTGTGAAATTGCCAGCCGACTCCCTCCCCCCACAGGATGCTGCTCAGATGCTATTGTGAAGCAGGAAGCCTGTGGTGCCCAAGTGGGCATGTACCACTGGGAATAATGTGTAAAATCCTCAGTAAAACACTCAGATCCTTAATAGGGACACAGCTACAACATTTCTGCTGAGCAAAGAGCTGATAGATATGGCAAAAGGAGAAACCGAAGACAGGGTTGGTCTCCAAACAGCTCTTTCACATCTTTCTTCCTCCCTGTACCTCCACCTAATCTCCAAGATAGGCATGCAGGTGGCAGGGCTCCAGAGTGCCTTCCAACCTCCTGTCTTGCTCACATTACCCACACACCATTCTTCATCACTCAGTCACCACTTAGAGTAGATTTGACCTCCTTCCTCTGCCTGAAACCCTCAAGGGCTCCCCAGTGCCTCCAGGAACAGGCTCTTGAGGGCCCCTGCTAGGCTGGCCTGGCTGGCTTCTCTGTGATCCACTTCAGCTTCCTTATTCCATCAACTCTCAGTCCCAATAGCTCTGCCTTCTTGAAGCCTGGCTGCCTCTCCTGCTGCTTGTGCAAAGGCTCAGGCCTGGAATTCCTTCCCCTCTCCTCCAGCCCCTGAATTCTTGAAATATTTGAAGAGCATTTAAAGAAACAAAGTCAAAGTAATAAATGCATTTCAAAGGAGCGGGGCAGTTACTCCCCTGTTTAACCTCATACCCCGACCCCAAGGCCCTCCCATTGCAACTGGAATGAAGTTAAACCCTGCTGCCTCATCTCAGATTGGCCCAGTCTGGCCTAGATTTCTTGCACAGGAAGCTCAACCCCACCTCAGAGCTGTGGCACTTGCTGTGCCCTCTGGCTTTTCATGTTCTTTCCCCAGCACTAACTGTCTCCTGCTCAAAGCAAGCCCCTAAAACAGCCGCTGAAGTAGTTGCTCTCCTTTATTATTTGATACAGGAGACACCTTTCTTCCTTGCTCACTGCTCTGTCCCCAGTAGTATCAAGCACATAGTGTGTGGGCAGTAAAGAGTGTTAAATAAATGAATGAGCAGATAACTTTAGAGAATGTAGACTAATAGGAGATGGGTAAAATGTGTGACAGCAATGAGCCCATGATGCCCTGTAGTGACATAGGCCTCAAGTAAGTGCCCAAGTGCCCACCCCGACCCTGCCTTCCTTGAGGCCCCTGTGCTAGGTTCTCCTCAGCCCAGAGCGCAGGGGGCAGGGAGGCTGGAACATGTCCTTGAGTCCTGTCTGAGAAATTGATCCAGGAATCTTTAAACATTGGGGGAAAATGTTCAAAGCGGCAGCCTTTCTCTGCATGGAGAGAGGCCAAAGACTCTCTTGTTGGGGAAAATACATTGTAATGCACCTTTTGCTTATTGAAAGACACAGCCCAGTTTCTATTCTGGAATAAGCAATAAGGCAGGACTGGCTCTGCATGACAATGTGAAAGTTTGCCTTCTTTGTGGAAGAGTTCTACCCTGGGCAGCTGTCAGCCCTGGCTCCCTGACCAGAGCTCTGGACCCAGCTTGGAGGGAGGCCCCTCCCAGGGAGACCACAGGCGTTCTCCCCTCCCCCACCAGTCTCAGAGCCTGTGGGCACGATCTCCACCCCTGAGAGATGATCTGTCACCTGTGTCCAACAGGACACAACGATGTCATTGAAAAAAGTGATTTTTCATTCCTCTTGTAATTCTTATTTTTCTTCTGTCCTACTGCCATTTCCACCCAAGGAAAGAGAGACAGGCAATGACATCATGATGGCGGGAGCCATGGCTCATGAGAAGTCCCCAGGGACAGGAGTAGGGTAGAGAAAACATCCTGGTTGACCTAGGAGGTCTGAGGAGGTGGCAGAGCAGAGGCAGGAAGTTAGATCCAGAGTTATGGCCTCCACCCCTGCTGTTGCTCCCCACACACCTTTAAGGTCAAACAGACCCCGAGGGCTATGGGCCCTGCTTCCCACTTGGACCCTAAGATGAGACTACACATCAAGAGCAGAGTCCACTCCCTATGTAGCGCTATGTGGAGGTGAGAAAGGGATGGGCTTCTGTCAGTGAACAGACCCAGTAGCAGCCTGGCTCCCAGGCCCAGAGGGGTTGGGTGGGATGGGGTCCAGAAGCTACCAGCTGTGCTGGTTGGGGGTGGAGGTAACTAGCCTGGGACAGGGTGAGGCTGTGGACAGATAGCCATGGCACTAGACCTGAACTTGGACCAGCCAGCGCACCTGAGCAGCCCAGGTAAAGAGCTGAAGCTAGACCTGCTTACCTCCACCCCTTGCAAAAATGGTGAGGATTCAGGCCAGCCATCCCACTTGCCACCAGGGCCCCAGGGGTCCCCAAATGATGAGGAGACCCTGCCCAGCAGGTGTATGCCCCGAAAAGAATGAGGAAACCATGACAGATTGTTACCTGTGCCCTCGCACAGGCAGGAGGCTCAATTCGGGGCTCCCAGCAAAATTCAGAAGCCTCTGTGCAGCCCTACTTGCAGCTCAGTGCCCGGACTCTGCTGTGAGCATATCCCTTCCGAAGTGAAACCATGTAGTGGACACAGTAGAAAATGGGTTAGTCCTTCCATACCAGCCACGTGACCAGCTCAGAACAGGCATCTGAAGTGTGGAGCAAGGGGACAAATGCAGAGGAGAAGATGGGCGAAAGTACTGCTGCAAAGGGAGCCCAGACCAAAGGGAGAGGGGCTGAGCTCACGGAGGCACAAGACTCCTGCAGATCATTTCTGGGTATGAAAGGCCACGGGGAGCCCATAGGCCCTCGTCAGAACCAGGTTGCTGTGTCCTGAGTATGGGGACATTCTCGGGGACTCACAGATACTGCTCCCTCCAGGCCATCCCTCTGCCATGCCAGCCAGTCTCAAGTCTTCTCATTTGTTAGATTGTTACCTGGCCCTCCTTCCACCACACCTGTGCTCCTGTGAACTGGGGCCTTTCTGCATCCTCAGTGCCGAGGCTCTGGCTGGCCCCCAAAGCACCCCACCCAGTCACCCCATCTGGTCAGCCCGGTCCCTCAGAGGTCTCCCTGTCCCAAATCCCTGAGCCTGCCACACTCCAGGCCTCCTACTCCAGGGACCCGCTGAGGGTGTGACAGCTCTGCATGGAATGGCACCAAGTCTGCTGTCAAAACCAGCTTGGTCTCACCTCTGCTGTCACCTGCTCCCCGCCCAGCATAGGCACTGGCCATGGGACTACTACAGCTCTTATCCTTGCTGCCCTAAGGCAGGCAAATGTGTCCTCATGAGAGCCATGCTTCTCGGTCCAAGAGCTGGCTGACTGGGCAAATGTCACAGACACAAAGGAATAACTGTAGCACATCACTAGTCAATCTGACCTTGCCAGACCTGTGCCAGGCATCTTCCCATGTCTTTAACTGTCACCTCCTACATCCTGCCAGGGAGCATTATGACACCTGTTTCACCAGTGAGGAAACCTGACTCAGTAGAATTGAGAAGCTTGCTCTTATGAGCATGAGTGGAAATTGGGACAAAGGGTTTGGAAGGCAATTTGGGAAACCAGCTGAGATTACAGTCATTTGCCCTGTGACTCAGCTTTTCAAACGTCCAGCATCTGTGATGCAGAAAAGCCTTGGGCATAAGAAAGAAAGGAAAAGGACACTCAGGCTACTGGGACTTCTTTTCCATGGGCAGGTGAAGTCTATTTTTTCATGGCAGTCTCTGGGGCCATAATCACTTTATGGGAATTAATTTACTCACTTATTCATTCAAAAGATGTTTAATCAACACCTACTATGTGCTGGGCCTTTGGCCAGGTAGTAAACATGCATATCAGCTAAGTGGACTCCTAGAACTTGGGGTTCTTTGTGTGAATCCCTAACCCTTCCAAGACACACTGGCAAGCCCCTCCAGCAGGGGAGCAGGATCCCAGGTTGCTGGATTGCAAATGAGCACTGGATGCAAGAGGAGTGACAGCCCACACCAGCCCAGACTACAGCCCCGGGCTGTGACACACTCTCTGCTTTTCTGGATCAGCTGCCACTGCCTTGCTGGAGTCTGTATGAGACAAGCTCTGCAGCTGCCTCAAGCTGTCACTGAGGAGTGTGGACACCTCGCCCTCCTGGTCCACGGGGACTCTAACAAATGCTTTGACAGCCAACAGATCCCCCAGGGAAGCCAAGGACAGGCTGCTCTGAGGCTTCTTATCAGGAGGCCTCCCCCAGGGGGCAGGGAGGTGGGCAGAATGGAGGGAGGTAGAGGCAGAGACAAGCACAGCCCTGGCACCCACCTCAGGACCTTCTCCATCTTCGTTGTCATCAATGGTGGGTTATGGTTGACCCTATCACTACTGGAATGGGCTCCATGCAGGCAGGACCCTAGGCTCGCTCACCACCACATTTCTAGCACCTGTATACTGTCTAGCATGTAGTAAGTGCTCTATAGACATATGCTGAATAAATAAGGGAAGGGTGGGGG
>NW_006296803.1:299333-307443 GCF_000327345.1 Myotis davidii | reverse complement strand
GTAAACCTTAGAACAGGAAGACAACATGGGTGGATAAGCCAAGGAGAAAACCAGAAGAGTCACAGAATCAGGTAGAAAGGAAACTGGGATGTGGGCCAGTGTCATCAAATGCTGTTGGGGAGGTCAGAGAGGTTAAGGTGAGAACACACTTTAGAGCAGACTTTCGTAGGGATTCAGGGGTGCTTGTTCTTCAGACTGGACCAGTGGGGAGAGGATGTCACCTGGGCCAGGTCCCTGAGGAGGATCTGCCTTTCCACAGGGACAGAAATTCCACCTACCATGCCCTAGTCATGCCATCACCCTCTCTGAGCCTCGATGATCTTGTGCAGGAAAGGGACTCTCGTGGGGCTACTGGGACAACATAGATACATCACATAAATGCCTCCTTGCACAGAGCCAGCATATGTGAACTCAGGCCCCCCAGGCCCTGGGCAGCAGCATTTCTGATAATAGAAGGCATAAACCCCAAACTCCTAAAGACAGATGTTTCTCTTCTGAGATGCAAAACCAACCTTATCACTCCCTTGTAATATTGCAGTGGATCCTAGGCCCCTTAGTCTGGCACAGAAGGCTTTGTCAATCTCATGTCCTGCCTTTCCTCTAGCATCCTACACTCCAGTGGGGGTCAAGCATGCCCAGTGATGTAGTGATGCCTCTGGGCCTTTGCATGTGCCGTTCTTCCACCTGCAGCAGCACCAACACACTCCAAGCTCTTCCCCAGGCTAGCCCCTGCCTCTATGTTAGGGGCACTCTTCCCTGTCATCTCGCAGTACCCTATATTTATTGTGATTAGTATGCATGTTAACCAGGGTATAATTACTCATTCCTTGCCCTGCTCCCCAATCCTCCCATGCTCCAAGCTCTCTGAGCACAGAGACACGACTGTTCAGGTCTATGCCCAGAGTCCCAAATGGGGCCAATTTAGACCAGGTATTCAGAGTGCGCTCATGAACTGATATGTGAGCAGGGATAGCCCACATTTGTGGGACACTCCACATGTGCCCAGCATTCTGGTTAGCATTTTTCTGGTGTTTAACTTGAGTCATGCTCATAACAGCCCTGGAGGGTATATAATTGCCCCATTACAGGACACAGCTAGGCAGGCAATTGCCTCCTTTCTTCTAAGCCACTCACTGACTGGCCAGACTTGCCTACAGTTGTGTTCTGATTCACTTGTATAGTGTGAGGTCTTAATTTCAATTACCTGACATTAACAAATAATTAGATTTCCTATAAAAGTTGGATTTCCAGCCTCCCATGGGAAAAAGAGCTGACAACATGGGGCCTGCTTATCCTATATAATAAAAGCCTAATATGCTAAGTGTCTGGTCATCCAGTCATCTGTTCAACCAATCAAAGCATAATATGCTAATGATATGCTAAGACCACTCAACCACTCGCTATGACGTGCACTCAGCACCAGGGGGCAGATACTCAATGCAGGAGCTGCCCCCTGGTGGTCAGTGTGCTCCCACAGGGGGTGCACCACTCAGCCAGAAGACGGGCTCACGGCTGGTGAGCACAGCAGTGGTGGCATGAGCCTGTCCTACCTCTGCAGCAGTGCTAAGGATGTCGGACTGATGGCTTAGGCCTGCTCCCTGCTATCATTTGGACATCCCGTGAGGGCTCCCAGACTGCGAGAGGGCATAGGCAGGGTTGAGGGACCCCTCCAAGTGCACAAATTTTGTGCACTGGGCCTCTAGTTCCTACATAAGTGAGTGGGACACAGGAAGGGATCTCCAGACATCGTGTCTCCAGTCACCCCAATCCACATCACTCTGTATTGCCCACAGCCACCCTGGCCCCTGACTATGCCTCCTGCCTGATTCCCATCAAGATCTGAGAGTGCTCCCCTTTTATAAGCAGTGTAGCTATCTCACACTCTGGCCCTGCCAGCCCTATCTCCTGGTGGCACACAGGGACAGGCACAAGGAGCAGGGACAGTGCTGGCACACCTTGTTGGGGACCATGGTACCAGCAGACCTGGGACCTGGGGCACTGTGTGTGGCAATGGAACTTCTGCTCCCTGTCCTCTCTTCCTGTGCCATGGCCAGGCCCAAACTCAAGTATGTCCCCTTGTCCAGGAGCTTTGTCTGATTCCCTTCAACTTAAGGGAACCAAGGGTTAGTGTCCAGATTCAGAGATGTTTTCTCTTTACCAAGAACCAGAGACAGAGACACGTGAATAGGACTTGGGATTGTGCCTCCCTCTGGCTTGTTTGGAGCTCTGTGGCCATTTCCGAGATATGCCTCTCCCAGGACCAGCAGAAAACATTCCTGTTTCCCACCCCCACCCCGGCTGCTCTCCACCATCACCACATGGCCCCAACATTCCTGGAAGCTGGCGAGAAATGGAGCCCATATGCCTCTGATTGTTTGCAAACCCTGGCAAAGCTTTGGTAAACCCAGGCCAACTGCTGGATTAAATTGGAAAAGAAAAGAGGAAAAAAATCTGAATACTGGCACAGAGAGAAACCATTCATTCAACAAACATTATTTAAGGACATACTGTACAGAGGACTGTTTCCATGCTCAGAGGAGTCTGAGGGTATAGCCTTGGTTCCGAAAGCTCAGGCTCTTGGGATCCCATGTTCTTCATGGGCCTAAGGAGCATCTACCCTCAGCAGGAGAAATGTCTTGGGGGCTCGGGGGTTAACACAGCTGGGAGAGAGAGCTCTCCTGCCCAGAAATCTGCTTCTCCCGTTCCATTGTTTAAAAATGGATATTAAGATCAGCTCATTCAATTGCTTTGAAAAGAATCCTCAAAGTGACCTCACATGTGCACTAAGTTGGCAAGGCTGAGGTGGAGGTGGGTTGGGCTGGGGACTGAGCAGGGAGAGGGTGAAGCTTGGCTCAAGTGCAAGGTCCCTGAAATGGCCTGAGGAAAGGGCTGCTCCAGCTGCAGGGTCTGGGAAGAGCTGAAGAGGGCAAAAGGAAGCTTGTTTCCTGGGACCACCTCTTGTCAGGGACTATGCCAGCCTTATGGACCCTCAGAGTGTTTGGGAGGTTTAAAATTGAGGAAGCCAAGTTCAGGGCAAGGCAGGAACTTTGCCAGGTGGGTAAAAGCCAAGATTAGCTGCTTCTGACTTTAAAGCTGGTCCTCAAGCTATGCCCAGTGCTCTCTTAACATGGACACCCAAGGGCACTGATGAAATGGGATGAAATGCATTTCAAGGACACTAAGCAAGTAGATATCTTCAAAGCCTGATAGCAAATATTTCTTTAACATCAGGTAGTGACTACTTTTAGCTTTATTGGCCACATTGTTCCTGTCCCAGCCATTCTATTCCACCCCACATGAATGAGCTAAGACATGAATGAGTGGGCGTGGCTGCATGCCAATAAAAGTTTATTTATGCAAACGGGTGGTGGGCCAGATTTGGCCCTTGGGCTGTAGTTTTGGCAACCCTGTTTTCGAATCTCCAGTGTATCTGGATGTGGATAGTGAAATGTCCAAGTTTACTTTAATATAACATTGATGTTTTAAAATGCTTACTGTCTAAAAGAAGTGGCACTTTGAGGAAGACACCTCATCTCTGTTCTTTGACCTCAGTGGCCTCCAGCACGCCTCCTGAGAGTATGAGATCCAAGGAGCAAAGGACAATCACAGGCTACCTTCAAGGGTGGGCTTCCATCTACAAGCACCAACATATATAAGAAGCAAGAGGAAATTAAGAATGATATAGCTACAGTAAAAAGCACAATGGAATGTTTCAACAGTAGACTAGAAGAAGCAAAGGACCGAATCAACGAGTTAGAAGACAGGGTAGAAAAACACACCTAATCTGAATAGCAATTGAGAAAAAAAATGAGAAAGCAGGAGGAGAGCTCAAGGGAGCTTTGGGACAACATGAAACGAAGCAATATCTGTATAATAGGGGTTCCAGAAGGACAAGAAGAGGAGCAAGGATTAGAAAACTTATATAAGAAATAATGACAGAAAATTTCTCTGCCTTGGGGAAGAAAAAAGTCACACAAGCAGGAAGTCCCAAACAAGATGAACCAAAAGATGCACAACAAGACATGTCATAATAACAATGGCAAACGTTAACGACAAAGAGAGAATCTTAAAGGCTGCAAGAGAGAGACACAGAGTTACTTACAAAGGCTCTACCATTAGATTATCAAATGATTTCTCAACAGAAACAAATCAGGCCAGAAGGGAAGGAATAAAATATACAAAGTGATGCAAAGCAAGGGACTGAATCCAAGAATACTCTGTCTAGAAGGCTATTATTCAAAATTGAAGGGGAAATAAGTAGCTTCACAGACAAAAAGAGGCTAAGGGGGTTTATTGCTACCAAGCCAGTAATACAGGAAATGCTAAAGCAGTGGTTCTCAACCTTCTGGCCCTTTAGATACAGTTCCTCATGTTGTGACCCAACCATAAAATTATTTTTGTTGCTACTTCATAACTGTAATGTTGCTACTGTTATGAATCGTAATGTACATATCTGATATGCAGGATGGTCTTAGGCGCTCCCTGTGAAAGGGTCGTTCAACCGCCAAAGGGGTCATGACCCACAGGTTGAGAACCACTGTGCTAAAGGGACTGTAATAAAAAGAAGAAATAGAAAGGGAAGAAGGAATACAGGCATAAAGAATAAAAATTGCTACAAATGGGTACTTATCAATAATAACCTTAATCATAAATGGACTAAATGCTCCAATCAAAAGACATCAGGTGGCTGAATAGATAAGAGAACATGACCCATATATATGCTGTCTACAAGAGACCCACCTCAGAATAAGGGACTCACACAGATGAAAAGCGAAGGGATTAAAAAAATATTTTTCAGGCAAAAGAAAATGAAAAAAAAAGCTGGGGTGGCAATATTTATATCTGACAAAATAAACCTCAAAGTGAAGGTCATAACAAGAGATAATGAAGGCCACTTCATAACACTAAAGTGATCAATACAACAAGAGGATATAACTCTGGTAAACGTATATGCACCAAATGTAGGAGCACCCAAATACATAAAAACTGCTGGAAGATATCAAGGGAGAGATTAACAGCAATAAGATCATAGTAGGAGACTTTATTACCCCATTGATATCACTGGATAAATCCTCTAGACAAAAAAAATCAAAGAAACAGCAATCTTAAATGACTCACTAGATCAGATGGAATTAATTGACATCTTCAGAACATTTCACCCCAAAGCTACGGAATGTACATTCTTCTGAGGTGCACAGGGGACATTTTCAAAAATAGACCACATATTAGGACACAGGCTAAGTCGATAAATTCAAGAAGATTAAAAGACTACCAAGCATCTTCTCAGATCACAATGGCATAGAATTAGAAATCAACTGCAATAAAAACAATAAAAAAAATCAAACACTTGGAGGCTAAATAGCATGCTATTAAACAATGACTGGGTTACCAAAGAGATCAAAGAAGAAATAAAAAACATCCTGGAAACGAATGACAATAAAAATACAACAATCCCAGATCTATGGGACACAGTGAAAGCAGTCCTAGAGGGAAGTTTATAGGCCTACCTAAAATAAAAACACCAAGAAAAACTGGTAATAAATTATTTAACCCTGCAACTTAAAAATTAGAAAGAGAGCAACAAAAAAAAAGCCCAGAGAAAGCAGAAGGAATGAAATAATAAAGATCTGAGCAGAAATAAATAACATAGAAACCAAAAAAAGAAAATAGTACAAAAGATCAAAAAATCAAGAGCTGGTACTTTGAAAAGTTAAATAAGATTGATGAACCTCTAGCCAGGCTCATCAAGAATCAAAGAGAGAAGACCCAAATCAACAAAATCAGAAATGAAAGAGGTTAAGTAACAACCGGCACTATAAACTTACTTTGTAAAAAAATACTATGAACAATCCTATTCCAACAAACTGGACAACCTAGATGAAATGGACATATTCCTAGAAAAATACAATCTTCCAAAACTCAAACAGGAAGAATAAAAAAATCTGAATAGGTCGATAATTATAGAGGAAATTGATGCAGTAATAAAAAGTACTTCTAGTCAACAAAAGTCCTGTGCTGGATGGCTTCACAGGGGAATTTACCAAACATTCAAAGAAGAATTAAAACCTATCCTTCTTAGAATATTCCAAAAAATTCAAGAGGAAGGAACACTTCAAAGCTCTTTCTATGAAGCCATCATTACCCTAATCTCCAAACCAGATAAAGACACTACAAAGAAAGAGAATTACAGGCCAATATCCCTGATGAACATAGATGCTAAAATCTTCAACAAAATATTAGAAAATAGGATCCAGCATTACATTAGAAAGATCATACATCATGACCAAGTGGAATTTATTCTGGGGATGCAAGGCTGATATAATATCTGCAAATTAATAAACGTGATACATCACATAAACAAATTGAGACAAAAATCACATAATCATATCAATTGATGCAGAAAAAGCATTTGACAAAATCCAACACCCTTTCCTGATAAAAACTCTCATCAAAGTGGGAACAGAGGGTTTATACCTCAACACGATAAAGGCCATATATGACACGCCTACAGCCAACATCATACTCAATGTGCAAAAACTAAAACAATTTCCCATAAGAACAGGAACAAGATAAGAATGCCCACTTTTACCACTCCTGTTTGACATAGTACTGGAAGAGCTAGCCATAGTTATCAGTCAAGAAAAAGAAGTAAAAGGCATCCAAATTGGAAAAGAAGAAGTAAAACCGTTGTTATTTGCAGATGACATGATATTGTACATAGAAAACCTTAAAGACTCCATCAAAAAACTACTAAACTTAATAAATGAATTTGGCAATGTAGCAGGACAAAAAATTAACACTCAGAAATCTATGGCTTTTTTCCTACATCAATAATAAACTCACAGAAAAAGAAACTAAAAAAACAATCCCATTTATCATTGCAACAAAAAATTAAGATACCTAGGAATAAACTTAAGTTAGGAGGTAAACAACCTGTACTTGGGAAACTACAGGACATTGAAAAAAAGAGATAGAGGAAAACATAAACAAATGGAAGAATATACTGTGCTCATGGATTGGTAGAATCAACATCATTAAAATGTCTATACTCCCCAAAGCAATCTATAGATTCAATGCAATCCCTTTTAAAATACCAATGGCATATTTCACAGACCTAGAACAAACTCTCTAAAAATTCATCCTGTATAATAAAAGGCTAATATGCAAATAGAACAAATGGTGGAACAACTGAACAACTGGCCACTATGACGTGTGCTAACCATCAGGGGATGTGCACGGAACATGGTGGGCATCGGCAGCAGGTGGCAGAGTGCAAAACATGGCAGGTGTCAGCTGCAGCAGAATGGTGGAACAGGTGAGCCAGGACGCCAGATCAAGGCAGGGAGCCGGTCGCTGTCATTGGGGCAAGCTTCTGGTGGTTACTGAAAATTCTTTGCTCCCGCACACTGCGGTCCTGCCTGGCGCTTGCATCTGCTGCTGGCACCAGAGCTGCAGCTCACACCTGCAGCCACTGCCGAGCACCAGTCCCAATTGCTCGGTGCCGTCACTGGGTGCGAGTGGCGGCTGCCGGCCCCAATTGTCCTTGAGGGCTTTTCCACCCCGCCCTGCTCCTGAGGGCCAATTGGGGCAGCAGCCGCTGCTCATACCTGCACACAGTGCCAGCAGCCCTGCTCCCACCCGCTGCTGGCACCAGGCCCAATTGCTCCGTGCCATCAGTGGATGTGAGTAGGGCCAGCACTGTCAGTGCATGGGAGCAGCAGTGGTGGGAGCGGGGCTGCTAGCAGACAGGGGGTCAGGGGCGGTGGCGGGAGTGGCCAGGCGAGGGAGCGGAGGATGGACCGAGACCCACCTATGTGCTCATTGCAGCCTAGTGGCCCAGAGTTCCTTTCAAGGTGCATGAATTCGTACACTGGGCCCCTAGTATGGAATAAAAAAAGACCCTGAATAGCTGCAGCAATCCTGCGAAAGAATAACAAAGTTGCAGGGAATCACAATACCAGATATCAAGCTATATTACAAAGCCTGTAATCAAAACAGCCTGATAGTGGCACAATAACAGGCATACAGATCAATGGAACACAACAGAGACCCCAGAAATCAACCCAAGCCATTATGCTCAATTAACATTTGACAAAGGCGGCAAGCGCAT
>NW_006296803.1:295302-298798 GCF_000327345.1 Myotis davidii | reverse complement strand
GCTGAATGAATTAAAAACCTGTGGTACAACTACACAATGGAATACTACACTGCTGTAAAAAAGAAGGAACTCTTAACAGCATAGATAGATCTGGAGAGTATTATGCTAAGCGAAATAAGCCAGTTGAAGAAAGATAAATATCACATGACCTCACTTATTTGTGCAATATAATGAACAAGATAAGCTTCTGAATAAAAATAGATCCAGAGACAGAGAAGCATCAAAAAGACCATCCAACCTCAGAGGGAAGGCATGAGAGGGTAGAAGGGGTGGTAAGAGATCAACCAAAGGACTTCTATGCATGCACATAAGCATAAGCAATGGACACAGTCAGTAGGGTGGGTAAGGGTCATGTAGTGGAGGGTTGGAGTGTCTGGGGAGAGGTCAATGGGGGAAATGGGAGGCATACGTAATACTTTAAACAATAAAGAATTTAAAAAAATTGCTCCGGTTTCCCCTAGAGCAGTGGTTCTCAACCTGTGGGTCGCGACCCCTTTGGGAGTCGAACAACCCTTTCACAGGGGTCGCCTAAGACCATCAGAAAACACATATATAATTACATATTGTTTTTGTGATTAATCACTATGCTTTAATTATGTTCACTTTGTAACAATGAAATTGGGGGTTACCACAACATGAGGAACTGTATTAAGGCATCGCGGCCTTAGGAAGGTTGAGAACCACTGCCCTAGAGCATGTATCCATACCTGGCTTCACAGGCATCTGAGCTGGGGGAGCAGAGCCACCATCCATGCCTGATCATCCAAGGTAACCAGAGATGCCACGAGCACAGGGGCTGCATCTCAGCCAACCTTCTTGGGAGCTGCCACAGCAGAGAGCTCGTGAGCAGACGGCAGCTCAGGTGCTGGCACAGAAAGTCTGAAAAATGGTAATTCCCTAAGCACAGGTCAGCAGCAGGTGTGTTCAGGAAAGTTGGCTGCATGCCATCCTAGGAAGACCATACACAGCGGTGAGCATTTTTCCAAGGAGGAACAGTGAAACAGGACAATGGCTCCCAGCACACAGAGGAGCCAGGCAGAGGTGAGCTCCTGGTCCTTAGGGCTAGGCCTGATGGAGGCCAGAAGAGACTGTGGAAGGTTGGGAGGAGCAGGCGCAGGGTGACAGCAGAAGGAAGCCAGCTATGCAGAGCCATGTGGGAGCAGGGAGTCCTAGAGAAGCCCAGCACAAGTGTGGGGGCCAGGCCTGGAGATCCAGCAGGGCTGGATGGATTACACATCAAACAGGTGGCTGAGGCTCTCTGGCAGCCTTTCCCTGGAGTCCTAGCCTCTTTGAGCAGGTTAAGGGCCCCTGGGCCAAGGGGACCAAGCTCAGAGTGGGGGCAGCTTTGAGAGGAGTCTCTGGATGGGCAAGGATGGGAAAGAGCCCTGGAGAATGGGCCTTAGGCAGGTAGTGCAGGGAATGTGGTGCCGGAGCTGGTGGCAGGGTCTAATGCAGGACTGATAGTCCTGGGTTTATGGGCAATCCGTCAGCCTGTGTTCAGAAGGACCCTACTTTTAGGACTTAATACTGGGCACTTGCCAGTCTTGAAATGCTTCATTTTACACTTTGAAGTAAGTCAAGTTGGATGGGAGAGGAAAGCCTTGGCTCATATGCGTAGGACAGGTTCTTGGCTACCTGCTTTCTACCCTGTAACCACTGCTGACCTCTGCCCCTGGCAGGGGCCTGGATGCAGTTGCCCAAAGGGTCAAGATGGGTGCATGTGCCACATAGCATTTCAAGCGGGGGCATGGCTATGGCCATCTCACCCTTGGCAGCAACCCCACACAAGTCTCAGAGGAAGTGAGATCCAGGTGCTGAGGTGTGAAGAGCCTTGGCCATCTGCCCTGGATTGAAGCACTGGGCCCATGGGACGGGGAGCTGGCAGGCTCACTGTCCCCAGACCCTCTGGGCAGGGCACAGAGCCATGGGTTCCTCCAGTGGTGCCTGTCAGCCCAGACAGGGCAGCTGTCAGGTCCCAGGAGTCCCGAAACTGCCCAAGGCCCATGTGGGAATCTGTACCCACAGAGCACTCCCTCTGTGGGCTCTGTCCCTGGGGCTCCCATCTTCTTCCTTCCACTTCCTGAGTCTGGCTTGTGCTTTGCCTGAAGTTCTGGCCACCTTGAGGCACCCTCTGCCATTAACCACAAAATACTTTGATGATTCTCCATACAAGTTAAATACTCTAATATGTGCATTTAAAACAGACTTTGTATAAAGATAAATGGTAAAATTCATGCTAATAATTTAACATTCTAATTGTTCTTTACTTACAGTCAATAAAGAGAAAACTTTAAAATCTTGACAAGTTGAGAGAGAGACTGTAGGAGAAAGAAAAAGGATTTAATATGTACCTTTTATGGTACTCTTTCCTGCTTTTTGAATAAGAGAGCCACATTTTCATTTTGGCCTTGAAGTTTTGTGCCAGGAGACCTTCTGGGTGTGGGTCTGCTGGAGCTGGCCAGTGTGTCAAGAATGGCCAGGTGGTCTGTGAGGGCTGAGGTTTGGGGAACGATGCTGCTGACAATAGACCGAGGGGCCGGGGGAAGGAGGGGAAGGGAGGTCACTGCTGGGGCGACCAGAGTAAAATCCCAGAAGACTGAGTTCCAGGGAGGCATGGAGTGCCGAACACAGCACCCAAAGTAAAACTGGGGAGCCCAAGGCCTCAGAACATGACTACACACAAATATGCGAGCCATCAAAAAACAATCCCACACAAAACAAAACAATGGCAAACCACAAAACTGGGAAGACTATTTCCCACCCAGGCAACAGCCAAAAAGTTAAGCTATCTATACTAATAAAAGGGTAATATGCTAATTAGACCAGATCGACTGGATGTCTTCTGGACGTACGACTTCCTCCCTCACAAAGCCATGGTGGTAGGGGCTGAGGCAGAGGCGGTTAGCGGCAATCAGGCCAGTAAGGGAGCAAGCAGTTAGGGGTGTGATTAGGCCGGCATGGGGGAGCAAGCAGTTAGGGTTGAGATCAGGAGAGACCAGGCTGGCAGGGGACCAGTTAGGGGGCGATCAGGCAGGCAGGTAGAGTGGTTAGGGGTGATCAGGCAGGCAGGCAGGTGAGTGGTTAGGAGCCAGTGGTCCTGGATTGTGAGAGGGATGTACGACTGCGGGTTTAGACCCAACCCCTGTGGGATCAGGCCTAAACTGGCAGTCGGACATCCCCTGAGGGGTGCCGGATTGGAGAGGTGCAGGCCAGGCTGAGGGACTGCCCCGCCCCCATGCACGAATTTTGTGCACTGGGCCGCTAGTCTACACTAATAAAAGAGAAATATGGTAATTGGCATACGACCGCTACCCTTCCCATTGGTTAATCAGGGCGATATGCAAATTAACTGCCAGCCAACATGGCGGTTAACTGCCAACCAAGATGGTGGCTAATTTGCATGCTACAGGCAGGGCAGGACAGCGCCATCCCGCCTGGCCTACTGCCACCTGGGCCTGCTATCTGCGACCCAGGTGGCAGGCAGCCCCTATGGGAA
>NW_006296803.1:276486-294253 GCF_000327345.1 Myotis davidii | reverse complement strand
GCCCCTAACATGATACGTGTCTGACTGTTCGACTGTTTGACCAGTCGCTATGACGTGCACTGACCACCAGAGGGTAGACGCTCCAACTGGTAGTGTAGCTTGCTTCTGGGGTCCAGCCGATTGGGACTGGGTGATGCGCTGGACGGGCCTCTAGTCCAATATAATAAAAGCCTAACATGATACGTGTCTGACTGTTCGACTGTTTGACCAGTCGCTATGACGTGCACTGACCACCAGAGGGTAGACGCTCCAACTGGTAGTGTAGCTTGCTTCTGGGGTCCAGCCGATTGGGACTGGGTGAGATGTGCTGGACATGCCCTGGAGCCCTCCTGCCTGGCCCCGATTGTTCACAGGTGGGATCCCTTAGCCTGGCCTGTGTTCTCTTGCAATCCGGGACCCCTTGGGGGATGTTGAACAGCCGGTTTTGGCCCGATGCCCGCACACCAGGCCGCAGGACCCCACCGGTGCATGAATCCATGCACTGGGCCTCTAGTTTAAATATAAAACTTCTTCAAAGTAACAAGAAAGAAATTCAACTCCCAGTAAAATAAAGGACATAAGTTAGCCAATCATAAAACTATAAGATAATCACTGTTTTAAAATATACGTATTTTTTAAGTGCAACCTCATTACTATCAAATAAATATAACTTAAAACAAAAAGCCTATCCTGGTTGTGGCTCTCAATGTACCACAGCTAAGAAGGACTCGGTGGTATGAACAGGTAGGAGTTAGGCAATGGATCCAAGGAGCATGAATAGGCGAAATAACAGAGAACATTCTAGCATTGAGAGCTTTAAAATGCACATATTGTTAATCAGGGATTGAACTTTTGAAATTCAGCTTAAGGAAAAAGTAAAGGAAGAGGAGGAGAGGATATGCCAGTTCTTAACTGCCTCAGCCGGAAGGTGACACATGTTAATTCCTGGCACACAGCCCCAAATTAAGTGCACAGGAGGCTGGGAAACAGAAGGGAAGAGGGGAGCACATGGATATTTGATGAACCTAAAATGTCTATGTCACATGAAGACACACATCGCAGCCTGGGTTCTGCCACAGAGAGATCCCAATGGGAGCCTTACAGGAAGGAGCACCTTGAGCGACAGAAGAAACCAAAGGAACTGAGAGCTGCCAAGGTCCAGCTACACCTGTGTCCAGCTCACCTGGGCCTCTCCTCCTCTTTGCACCATCCATTCCTAGAGCCCTTACCCTAGGGGCCCCTACCATAGGGATCCACACCACGGCATCCTACTCCCAGGGTGGGCCTCCATGGCCTTTCTCAGGGGACAAACTGGGTCCACCCAGGCCTGGTCCCACAGTCTTGACGCTGGGAGCACTTTGCCCTGGCCTTGGCTGTCCTCACAGCTGACCAAATGCCTCACTTGGAATGCAGTATGGGCTGGCTGCTACCATGGAGGGCTGTCCCCCATGTCATTGACTTTGGATCCAACACAGTCCAGTAACCAACTCACTTATAAGGAGAGGGAAATGTGCCCTGGCCAGGCCTCCTCAGGTTACTCAGGACTCTGGTTGCAGCCTCAGGTGAGCCAGCACCTTCACGTGGTCCAGGCCCCCACACTGAGGCTTCCCACACTGCTGTTTAGCACCATAGGCCTGGTCAAGTTCAGAGGAAGGAGATAGCAGGCAGTCCCCTTGTGCGCAACTCTTTTGGGATTGCATTAAATCACCAGTCTGCATATGAAAGCCTCTAGCCACACTGGTGATTTAAATGCTAATGCAAATTAATTACAAATATTAACTTACCTATTAGGATGGCTGTTATCACAGATAACAAGTGTTGGTGGGAATGTGGAGACGTGGGAACACTTGGGCCCTATTGGTAGGAATGTAAAATGATGCAGGTACTGTGGAAAAAAGTATAGAGGCTCCTCAAAAAATTAAAAACAGAATTGCTTTATGTTCCAGCAATTCCACTTTTGGGTATAGACACAAAAGAACTAAAAGCAGGAACAAGAACAGACAGAAACTGTACACCCAGGTGCACAGCAGCATATTCACAACAGCCAGAAGGTGGAAGCAATCCAAGTGTCCACCAATAGATAAATGGGTACACAGAATGTGGTCTGTCTAAACAATGGAATCTTATTCAGCCTTAAAAAGGACGGAAATCCTGACACCTACTACAATATGCATGAACCTTGAAGACATGTGCTAAGTGAAATAAGCCAGTCACAAAAGGACATATACTGTATGATATGTTCCACTTATATGGGGTCCCTAGAGCAGTAAAATTCATAGAGACAGGCAGCAGAGTGGTGTTCCTAGGGACTTGGGGGAGAAGAGAATGGGGACAGAATTTCAGTTTCGCAAGATGAAAAGAGTCCTGGGGATGGATGGTGGTGATGGTTGCATAACAATATAAATGTACTAAACACCACTAAACTGTGTATACTTAAAAATGGTAAAGATAGTAAGTTTTATGTTACATGTATTTTACCAGAATTTTTAAAAACTTTAAATTAAAAAAAATTCTATTGAAAAAAATTTCAGTTCTGCAATCACACCAACCACATTTCAAGTGTTCAAGGATGGGGGTCGCTGGTGGCTGTTGAATGGATGGCAGAATTAGAGCATCTCCTGGACTGCAGAAAGCTCTATTAGACAGTCTTGCTCTGGAAGATCCTTTCTCACATATGCACTTTTCCTCTATCCCCTCCTCCCTAAGAGGGTTCTGTGTGTCTTAGATCAACCCACAGGACTCTCTCCTGGGTGTGCAGCCCTAAATGAGGATACAGAGCCCAGAGGGTATTAATTGTCAGGGTAACACATGCCTCAAGAACCCATCTCATCTCCTTCCACCATACTGCACTCAAGGTGGGAGGCGGAGCTCAGATCCCTCCATTGCCCTGTGCCTTGGACAAGCATGTGTCCAATGAACACTTGAAACAGGGAAAAAGACACGGCCCAACTACTCTTTCTTATAGCTCCTTGAATTATCTCCTAAAATCCTTTTTTGTTATGACAAAATTTGTTTCAATTTAAGAATTTTTACATTTCTTATGCTTTTGAAGAAATGAACTCAACCATCCCATTATTTAAAATTGAGGTACAGTTGGATCATGAGGATGTAAATAAATAAACTGAAGTTAACTGGCAAAACCAAGAGAAAGTTCTAGACTTCCTCCTACAGGCTCATGCCACAGCAGGTGTAAGTGACAGAGGGACCCACCACACCAAGGCGAATTCATTCCACCAGCCTCAGGAAGATTTCATCTGGGATACTCCCAACTTCCAAGTCCTTGGCATACTTCTCAAGGATAATTCTAGATGTGCTGCTGATGAATTAAGTACTGTTACCATCATGATAGCAAAACCACATTTTATTTAGTAGCTGAACTGTTCACCTCCCATTATCCGATTTAATCTTCACTCTGAAATGGAAATTATCAATCCATTTTAAAGATGAGGTGACTAAGTGATAAGACTGGTTTCCAATTCACTGCTTTCCAATTCCCCAGCTTTGGGCTTCCCTGCCCACCTCCCCCCTGCAAACGCCTACTCCTTCCACAAATCTGTACTTACCATCAAGGTACTGCACACAGGATGAACCCTGCTCCTCCCTCCCACCCTAGCTCTCCGGACTGGGCTCAGCTGAGCTTAACGCTGCCCCTAGGGCTTGCACTTTGGATACTGGATGCCTCACATCCTCAAGGTGACCCTGACCAGGCTCTCCATACCAGACAGGAAAGAGGTAGGACTGCGCCCTCTGCAGGCCAATTAGGCAGCATCCCCATGCCTCCTGGGGTGGGGTGTGGGGACTGTAATGTGGGGACAACTTCTTAATCTCTCCTGTTGGGTAAACAAGGGGGTGACACCTTAATCTCTCCGCATTGGGTAGACAAGGGGCAAGTGCCTCATCATGACCCAGAAGGCATGTGTGGCACACAAACACCCCATTACATAGCACAGCTTCTCAGGGAGAAATGGATCCCCTCTTCAAGCTTCCATTCCTCTGCCTACTCCAGGAGAAGCCTGGATGGGTGTTAGTCTGTCTGTCCCCTTGGGATATCTCTTTTTTATTGCGTTACGTTTTACTTTTAGGTTACCTTTAGGTAAAGTGAGGTTTCCTTTGTAAATAATTTTAAGTTTTAAAAAGTCAGTTCATTTATAGGAAAATACACAGTCCAGGCACAGTGCAGTATGGCAAAAATAAAGAAAACTGAGACAAATGACTGGAGTTTGGGGAAATAGCCTCAGTGTGTAAACAGCCTTGCCAAGTCAGAATATGCCCCATTTACAGATGAGAAAACTCAGGTTCAGTTTGGCTGATTGGAAGTTTACATTTTCTCACCTGTGGACCCAGAGAGCTTCCCTGTAGCCACATAACTCATCCCTAGATCCACTAGGAAACCACAGAAAGCACAGGTGCCCACCTGCACCTCCTTCACCCCGCCCCACTTACAATGTTCATGAGTGTGAGCAGGTACTTCTGCACATGTTCCTTCCCATGGAACTGGACCACAGAATCATCCACACCCAGCAAGACCTCAATGTTGTAGTCGTCATCGGCAGCATGTCTGCGTGCCCTGTGCCTTGAACTGTTGATCCGTTCCTCCAGGATGCCCAGGGTATGGCTGAGGTTGTCCAGGCTGCCAAAGGTGGCCCCTGAAAAACAGAGGGCATAGTGTGCAGCTGCAGCCGGGCTCACCAGGGACACAGCGGCAGCAGGACAAACTTGGCACCGGCCCGGCACCAGCTTGGCCATCACCTTGTTGCAAACTTACATTCTTGTCCCATTTTACAAAATCACAAACTGCATTTCAGAGATAGCAGTATGTGTGCCAAGTCAGCTCAAACCCAGCAGTGTACAAATCAACTCCTTGGCCATTGCATAGCCCTGGTCTGGCACCCAGTGACAAACAGAGGCCAGGAAGCTGGGCTGCCCAGCCAGGAGTAGGTTCAGGGTGGCAGAGCCAGATTCTTTCACCCATTCACACACTCAAAACTTGAGAAGGGTTGCCCAGGTGCCAAAGGACTGGTCTCCCAAGTGTGGCCACCCTTGTTATTTTTTAAAATATGTTTTATTGATTTCAGAGAGAGGAAGATGAGAAGGAGAGAGCTAGAAACATCAATGATGAGAGAGAGTCATTGGTGAGCTGCCTCCTGCACACCCCCTACTAGGGATTAAGCCCTAACCTGGGCATGTGCCCAACCTGGAATCGACCTCTTGGTTCATGGGCTAACCCTCAACCACTGAGCCACACTGGCTGGGCAAGGCCCCCCTGGAGAAACTGAGGCCCAGTCCAGGTGGTGTATGTTCACAGTATCTTCTCAGGAAGCTCCCTTTCAGAACTGCCTGCTCAGTCCTCCACTGAAGCAAGGCCCCTCACTCTGGGCCAGGTCTACCCATCCCACTCCATGGTCAAGACCTCCCGTAAGCACCCTTCCCCAGGTGAACAGTGTATGGCTGGTCCCAAGCCAAGTAGAGGGGTGGTTGCCTGAATGAACTGTGCAGGGACCAGGACAAGACCTCATGACAGCTCCCTCACAGTCTTGTGGGCCAAGGTCTCACCTCCGGCCCCCACAGGTTTGACACCTGGCCTGGGTTGGGGGAGTAGGGCCTAAGGGGCCTCAGCTGAGAGGTCCATGGCCCCAGGATGTTATTTCAGCATCTGAACAGCTGTAGCTGCCACCTCAGTTCCTATGTTGGTGCTCTTGTCCCATCATCAAGAAGGGTTCAGAAATCTGGAGAAGGCTGTGCGTAGATGTTAAATAAGAATCCGGAGACGAGATATAATTTTGAAAGGCATTTGGGGATCAGAGGAGTTTAGCTAAAGGAGCTAAATTCTAAGGTCTTATGTCTAAGGTCTTAGGTTCTCAGGTCTTAGGTTCTCCTTTGCCCCAGGACCCCATGCTTTTTATTAACACAACTTGTCCTGAGGCAAGGCAGAGATATACACTTCAAAGGGTATACAGAAACATTGTTAGAATGGGGGAATTAGCCTATGGCTGTTCAGGTGTTTGGACAGTAGGAGGCAATAACATGTAGATTAAGATGCCTTTTAGCTGTCTGGCAGCCAAGAAAACAATTTAATGTATCCTATTCAGGTTTGGGGAAATGCCTTTAGCCATTACCAGATGCAGCCCTGCTGTCATGCTGGAAATGGTCTCTGGCAAGTTCCCTTCGCCTTTCCCACTGGGCTCGGATCTGCTCTGGACTGTTCCCTGACCCCAGGGTCCTGCTTGTTGGCATTCCCTGAGTGTGAGGGAAGGGTTTTCAGAGACTCCTGACTTTGGAAGGACCTTGGACCTCAGGTCATCGTGACATCAACAACCAAGGGGGTGGTGTCCAGGCCCTGTGGCCCATGAAGGTGAAGGTGGTGCTGAGAACCCAGCTCAGCTTTCAGTACCCCTGAATAGCACCCCTCTTAAGAGTCTTCCAGAAAAGTCTTTTCACTTCACCCCAAAGCCTTTTGTCTGCTGCCTCCTCCATGTGGGGACAGGACTCCCCACATGTCACAGTGCTGTATGACAGGGCTTCTGAAAGCAGTATGGCCACTCATGGACAGGTTGGGCAGCCTGCCACTGGGTGGGTCCGGCTCCACCACTCAGCCCTGCACAGATGTCACTCACACAGTACAGGCAACAGGCATTTTTGGTGTGCATAATTGTCCCCATTTTATAGACAGGAGGACTGATGGAACCCCCCGCATGGCTGACTCGTAGCCAGGAGCTTTCTCCTTTACACCTGCTGTCTGTTAGCTTTGAGGTGCAAACCTGCAACTAGGTTACAGCACAGAGACCAAGCAGAGAAAGTAGACTCCATGGTGCTCTAAGAAAAAGTGGGATGCGGGAGGTACAGGAGAAGCAGAGTGTGGAGAAACAGAGAAGAGGAGTCAGTTGGGTCAGGACTGAGTAGCATCTTGCATTCCTGTATGTCCTGGGGTTCTTGTGTTCTCCCTCCCCGCCCTGCAGTCCCCTGCGCACTGAGTATGTGTGCACACACGTGCATGCGGCCAGGGCAGCTCTGGGGAGGCAGGTGTGCAGCATCCCCTGAAGAGCCAGTGCCCTGCTGGGCTTCTTGGAGATGATTCAGGAACATCCTTGTTGCTCCCAGAGGACAGATCGGTGACTTAAATCTGATGGGGGTTTGAGGAATTGCTATTCTATTTTTACACATGTATATCTTTGCATTTCTAACAAGCAGGGACAGCTCACCTTCAGAACCACCTTGGTAAGCACAAAAATAGTAATAATCCATGAAACTCTTCCCTGGGGAAGAGGCTAGATGTCATCTGCCCCTGAGGAGCCAGGGGTCACTGATGGGTGGTCCTTGGGCAAAACCAACCCAGAAAGGCACTTGATAGGGCCACGCAGTATTTTAAAAATACCTTACTTTGTTGACAGTATTTAAAAATTGGGAAATTTATTGTTAAACATAATATAGCCAGTTTCTCTGGGGAATTAGAAGATGGGATCATGGGATATGTGGGTGGTTATCATGTCAACACTAGGCTGTGGAGTGATGATCACACCTGGACACAGGACACACAGGACCATGTCTCCAGGCCACTTGGCTTGATGCCCTCCTGGCCCCCTAACCCAAAGAGTCACATACAGGTCAGTGACCGCTGGGGCAGGGGGGCGATGGGTTGGGCAATGGGGCTACCATTGGGGCAGAGCTGTCTGGGCCAGACCTTATAGCTGCTTTTGCCAAGCAAGCACGGTTTTTAATTATGTTACAGTTCAATAAAAAACAATGCTTTCTAAATATTCATTAGATGTTAAATTATTATTTTAGTAATGATTATTTTGGGGGTAAATTGAACCTAATGTTCTAGAACACTTCAATCCCCAAAGGCCCAGCCCCTGTAGAGATGCCCCAAAGTGGAGGTCAAGGTACAGACCAGGAAAGGAAGACAGGGTCCCTCAGGTCTCCTGACAAGTGATAACCCCATCCTACCACCCAGCCCCTGGAAGCCCCAGTGGTATGCAGACCTGGAAGGGTATAGGGAGTAGTCCCAATGTGATTAATGTCTGCCAAGCGAACGGCCACGTGAGCACTGATGGAACCCATCAGCTGTCAATCTTGGATGCCTCTTTAGTTTCCCTATTGTGGGATTGATCCTGAAGCCTAAGCCATGCAGAGATCCCAACCACACCCAGATCCTAGGAGGCCTGTCCCTCAAGCTGAGTCCTACTGCAAGGAACTTGAGCCAAGGGCAGGCTCCTGCCCAGCCCTGGGTGGGAGACCATGGGATTCCCTCCTGACACCAACTCCATCCTTCGAGGCCACCTACCTGTACTGATAGCCTACTGGTCTAAAGGCCTCTGCTCCTCCTGGTCCCTGGGGGCTCGGGGAGGGCTCTCATCCACTCTTCCCTCCTCCCCGGAGCTCCTGTAGCTCATAGGCAGCCTGCTAAGCAGGTGGCATGGGCTCACCCAGCCCTTTGACTCCAGCCCTCATTACTGGCCCAGGCCCAGATAATGAGCTGTCAGTATTGCCCATCTCTTGTTGTCCCTGTGCATAGCCTCCCCCTACCATGAGGAGAAGTCACTAGTCCTTCCAGCTGTTCGAGGCAGATGGAGAAGACTTGGCCTCTGAGCAGAGGCTCCCCTACCTTTCCAGTGGGTAACCATGGGATTTAACTTCCTGG
Organism: Myotis davidii; assembly: GCF_000327345.1. NCBI lineage: Eukaryota > Metazoa > Chordata > Mammalia > Chiroptera > Vespertilionidae > Myotis > Myotis davidii. The sequence goes on along the minus strand of NW_006296803.1, from coordinate 285,636 downwards.
CATTCCCTGTTTTGAGTGACCCTCCTGGAAGGCAGCTGAAACTATTTTTCCTCATGTCTCAGGAGGCAGTTCCCGTTGTTTTTTTTTAAATATATATTTTTAAATATTGATTTCAGAGAGGAAGGGAGAGGGAGAGAGATATAGAAACATCAATGATGAGAGATTATCATTGATTGTCTGCTTCCTGCACGCCTCCCACACTGGGGATTGAGCCTGAAACTCAGGCATGAGCCCTTGACCGGAATTGAACCTGAGACCCTTCAGTCCCAGGCCGATGCTCTATCCACTGAGCAAAACCGGCTAGGGCTGTCCCTGGTTGTACTCTCTAGAAATCAAACAGTGTCCTCAAAGAGTCGATTGACATGGGAGAGAGAATGGGATGAGGGAGTAGAACTGTGTTAAGGGAAGCTACAGCGGGTGGCCACGAAGTTTCAATTGCAGTTTATGTGCGTGCCTGCACGTGGTATTTTGTGGAAGAGCCTCACTGAAGGGGCCAAAGAGCCGCATGTGGCTCAAGAGCCACAGTTTGCCGACCACGGCTCTAGGGGAATGAGCAGGTCACAGTGGACAAGTTCATCCACAGCCCCTGGAGCAGAGTGCTCTGCTTGCCCTGTTCCCCTGCATCTGGGGTGGGTAGGGCATGTGCGCAGCCCTTCACAATAACAAAGCTCTGTCACCCCCAGTAGCCATCTGACCCCATTTTAGCATCAGGGAACCCCAGCAGCAGGAAGGTTAAGTGACTGGGACAAGTCACATGGCAGAGGAGAAGCAAGGACCCAGGCTGGGTCCTGGGATCCAACAGTGTTAACATGGCCAAGCGGGTCCTGTACACCAGCACCGACATAGAGTTTGAAAAAACCTAAACTGGTAGACATAGCATGTTTAGCCTGAAGAAGAGAAACCCTGGTGTTCTGAGTCTGCAGGGTTCAGGCCACCAGGTGTTTGCTAACCCCATGCAAACTGTATGCCCAGGCCTTTACTGGGCTGGCCTCTTCACCTAAGGTGCCCTTTCTGCTGCTGCTGCTGTTCCTGCCCAGATTTAACACCCCTACCAGGCCCAGCAGGAGCCTCCCAAAAGGCCCAGAGGGAAGGGACTCCACAATCCTTGGTGTGCCACTGCCTCCTGCACTGAATTTAGAGGCAGCTCTGGTCCTTGTTTGTCTCCCCCATAGAGTCAGCTGCACACCTGGGGAAGGAGTACATATAGCCTTGAAAAGCCACTGTGCAGTCACAGGGGGAGACTGCTGTCCCTGGTCCAAGGAACTACTTCCCTCTCATCCTTCAGGTGTCAGCTGAAAAGTCATCTCCTCAGGAAACTTGCCTATTTCACCCTAAATTAAAACAGGCTCTTCCTCTCCCAGTGTCTCCTTGACAGCACCCCATTTTCTTCCTTCATGGAATATACCACCATCTTAAGTTCTAGTCTCACCTCTGAAAGTGTTTCAGTATTAACTATCTTTCCCTCTTTGTTTTTTTAAAATATATTTTTAAAATGTATTTTTATTGATTTAGAGAGGAAGTGAGAGGGAGAGAGAGATAGAAACATCAATGATGAGAGAGAATCATTGATCGACTGCCTCCTGCACACACCCCACAACAAGATATGGGCAACACTGACAGCTCATTATCTGGTTGCATATGCAACCCAGGCATATGCCCTGACCAGGAATCGAACCATGACCTCCTGGTTCATAGGTTGATGCTCAACCACGAGCCACACCAGCCGGGCTGTCTTTCCCACTTTGGATGGGGTCTTGCGTGCCTCAGTTTCCTCAGTGCCTCACAGATAATTAACTGCAGGGCTATGAGGAGCCAGGTAAAGAGGCAATAAGAGAAAACACAGGACCCAGGAAGGAGAGTCAGGTTGTTCCCTTGGGAGCTGAGAGCTGGGCTGGAAGGAGAGAGGTGAGCAGGGCCGCTGGGTCGGAGAGCAGAAGCTAACCTGAGGTAACTGGCAGAAGAGCAGAAACCGGCGCCAAAGCCAGCTGTAAGTCACTCACAGACATAACTAAAGCCATGTCTGGTTTGGTTCAGAGGATAGAGCATTGGCCTGTGGACTGAAGAGTCTTGGATTCGATTCCAGTCAGGGGCATATTTCCGTGTTGTGGGCTCGATCCCCAGTGGGGAGTGTGTAGGAGGCAGCTGATCCATGATGTTCTCTCATCATTGATGTCTCTATCTCTCTCTCCCTCTCCCTTCCTCTCTGAAATCAATAAATATATATATTTAAAAAAGGTCACTCACAGACATAACTAAAAGAAAATGATGCAGGAGGAGTTAACACAAATGGTGTGATGTACCATTAACTGCCAATAAAAAGAAAACCAGGTGTAACAACATTTATGAGATAAAATATAATCCAAGGTATTAAAGGGACCAACTGATAAATAATTCATTGAGAAGATGTAAAAATTACAAAACAATGCACCTGGTGGAGCGTCAATCTGATACAAGGAGAAATAGACATGCCAGAGTTCTATGTGCATTTTAATACATCTATTCCAGAAAACAACAGATCAATTAGATGAAAGATGAGGTGGGGCTGGAGAGGATATGAATTACTAAAATGAATTAATGTTTAAGCCCAACAATCAGAAAACATGCCCTTTTCAGGTACACATGGAAAAAAGCCCCAAGTTCTTCTACACATTAGGACAAAAAGAAAATTTAAGAATTGTGTCTTCAGTCACTACCAGGACAAAATCAGAGAAAAGAAGGAAAGCCCTCAAACCCTAAACAACATAAATTAAAAACAGACTTCTAACAAGCCTAGACCAAATAAATAGAAAATATAAATTCTAATCATTGGCTCAAGTACAAAACCTGAATAAACCTCAGAAGAAATTCCAAAAGTAGTAAAAAAAAAAAGCCCAGGTTTTATGGGAGAATTTTACTAAAGCCACAAGGAATCAACATTTCTCATCATACACATTTCCTGGTATATATTTTCATGTACATAGCAATAACCATCTAGGAAACAAAAATGGAAAAAAGGGCTTATCAATTATAGCAACATAGCCCACAAAATATCTAGAAAGAAACAAAATGAATGAAAGTACAAAGACCACACAAAGAATAACATAGCACAGGCTAAAACTCTCCAAAAAACACACATGGAGACACACACACTCTGTTGGATCACAAGCTGATTCTCCTCCAAATTAATCTATACATTTAACACAATCTTCATTAAAGAATTGCTGAAACCTAAAAAAGTAATTCCAAAATTCAACAGGAGGACGACATATAATACAATAGCCAGAGATATATTGAAAAAGGACAGTGATGAGGGGGTACTTACCTTGCAAACAGAACATATTACAAAATAACATTAATTAGAAACTAGTGGCACTGTGCCATGGAAGACAGGGCAATGGAACTGAATGCAAAGTCCAAAAACAAAGTTTAAGCATAAGAGAAGCTTCTGAGTACAAATGATTTGATTGAACACAGACATCCAATTCCGCTCCCTCTTGGCACCCTATGACACCTTTAGTAAAGGGATTTTAAAAAAAAATCACAAGCCTACAAGGACTTAGAAATTAAGAGAAGAAAATAAATGACAGTTAGAGGTTGGACAGCACATGACCATGTGGTCATAGACTTTATATATCTGAGAAAGTTGGACCCCAACCTGGCCATGAAGAGAGCCAGGACTTTACACAGTAGAATCCTCAAAAAAGCACCAAGTTCTGCCAAACCGGTTTGGCTCAGTGGATAGAGCGTAGGCCTGCGGACTCAGGGGTCCCAGGTTCGATTCCGGTCAAGGGCATGTTCCTTGGCTGCGGGCACATCCCCACTGGGGGGTGTGCAGGAGGCAGCTGATCTATTTCTCTCATCGATGGTTCTGGCTCTCTATCCCTCCCCCTTCTTCTCTGTAATTTTAAAAAAAGCACCAAGTTCTTCTGCAAGTGGGAGTGAAGGGCAGATTGGCATAAGTAAGACTAGTTGATAGCTATCCCCCCACCACACATATCTTGTGCCCCAGTGACAGCCACAATAATAACACTGCATTGTTCTGGAAGCTCATTCTCTCTTGATAATGTGGGAGAGGGGAGTCTCTGGGCTGCTTAGAGACCTGTACAAGCATGCCTGTACAGGGGAGTCTCTCAGGCGCCACTTGTAGTTGAGAGCACAGGTAAAATGCTACAAACAGGAGGACTGAAAGAAGGCTGAGACACTAGTCTGCTTCCACCATTCAACCCCCACAATGCTGGTCCTCAGGCCTTTACCCCTCAGACAGGAGGTTGGGAAGGGTCTTGTCTAGTGAATCTGACTAACCAAAGACCAAAAGGCAGTATCAGTGTCCATGGTTCCCCAACTTACAAGAGTCACCTTTTCTGCTGCCCAACATTACGCATGAGCAGCCCATCAAGCATCACCAACTTTCAGGGGGGAGCCCCAGGCTTGATATATGGAGAACAAGTTAAAGCAAAATAGCTAAAAAGAGGAAAATGGAAGAAATCGAGTGTACAGGAAGGTGGCAGAAACCTGTCATTAGTAAGCTCTGAAAGTATTACATCCATTAAACAAGAGCAGAATGAGGACAATGAAAAGGCTGCTTGGAAACTAGAAGAGCTTCAGTAGAAATGGTAAATTCAGTGGAAGGACTGGGATGATAAAGCTGAAAAAACCCCCAGAAAGTAAAAAGTAAGACAAAGACCTGAACAATCAGGAAAGAAGATAAGAAAATTAGGAGATCAGATCCGAGGTGTATCATCCATTTAATAGAAGCTCCATAAAGACAGGAAGAAAAAAACAGAAAGGAATTAATAAAATAATTCCGAAAAGTTTCACACAACTGGAAAGTGTTCCCAGACTGAAAGGGCCCAGCTAGTACCCTATATAGTAGATAAAAACAGACCCACACCATGGCACATCATCATGAAATTTCAAAACACAGAGAAGATTCTATAGACTTTCACATAGAATAAGATGGGGCTGAGGGAGGCAGTTACTGAAAAGGTCACAAAGGATTAGCAGTGGTTCTCTACCTTCTGGCCCTTTAAATACAGTTCCTCATGTTGTGAACCAACCATAAAATTATTTTCGTTGCTACTTCATAACTGTAATGTTGCTACTGTTATGAATTGTAATGTAACTATCTGATATGCAGGATGGTCTTAGGCGACCACTGTTAAAGGGTCGTTCGACTGCCAAAGGGGTTGCGACCCACAGGTTGAGAACCGCTGGATTAGAGTCAGCATGCTTCAGACTTCCCCAAAAAAGACCTCAAAATTCTAAAGGAAAACTTTCTCAATTGGAAAGCTATATACCAACAAAGTCTCAGTCAAGTATGAAAGTGGAATAAAGACATTGCCAGACATATAAGTTCTCAAAAGTTTTACCTGTCTAGCACTGTTTCTGAAGAAACTACTGAAGGATGTACACCTTCAAAACAAAAGAGGCAACCAAGAAAGTAGAAGAACAGAGAGACAGAAAGCAGGAGACCCACATGAGTGGAGAAGGACCCCTTGGTGGAGGGTGAAAGGTGAACCCAGGATTTCAGCCATGCACCAGATTGGAGGGCAACTGACCACACTGCAGCAGTGTTACCTGAGAGATAGACCATCACCAACACAACCCCCACTTCCATTGGGTCAGCTTCTCAGCCTGAGGACAGAGATACCCAGGAGAACCTGGCCCTGATTCTCAGCAGAACTTGGCTTGTGATCACGTGCTGACAAGAGTCTCTCTCCTTGTGCTGTGCTGAGGACACACATGTCACTCATAGAAGTTCTCAATTCTCCCTGGGAGCTGGGCCAGTGTAGGTGCAGGATCAGGGAGTACAGAGAAGCCCACTCCCTCTGACCACCCTCCTGCTGCATGTCAAGTCCTGGTCCACATGGCTATCTGCCCGATGATGGAGAAACGTGTTCCCCAAGACTCACTCATGACCTTGCTCACCACTTCCCCAGATGTGGCTTGTCACTTCCCAGAGAAGTGGAAGCGGACTACAACTCCACTCACCTCCTCCTGTAGCTTCTGTCCAGTGGGGACAGTGCTGCCCTCTCCTTGTACTGCTGATGTGTGCCTGCCCTCTGTTTTAATATTAATGTCCTTTGATATTAATTTATATGTAAACTAGAGGCCCGGTGCACTAAAATTTGTGTACTGGGGCGGGGGTCCCTGAGCCTGGCCTGTGCCCTCTCGCAGTCTGGGAACCCTCAGGGGATGACCACCTGCTGGCTTAGGCCCCCTCCCCAGGAGATTGGGCCTAAGCTGGCAATCAGACATTCCTCTGGCAGCCCTCGGGGGATGTCCACTTGCCAGCGGGGAGCAGACCTAAGCTGCACTCGGACATCCTTAGCGCTGCTGGGGAGGCGGGAGAGGCTCCCACCACCACCACCACCACCACCACCACCGCTGTACTGGCAGCCATAGCCTGGCTTATAGCTGAGCAGAGCTCCCCCTTGTGGGAGTGCATTGACCACCAGGGGGCAGCTCCTGCATTGAGCGTCTGCCTCCTGGTGGTCAGTGTGTGTCATAGTGACCAGTCATTCCCAGTCTTTGCATATTAACCTTTTATTATATAGGATTTTAAATAGCTGATCAAATAATAAAAATAGTAAATAAAGTTGGTAAATGATAAGGTAGCAATTCAAAATCGGGCGATTTGGCAAATAGTAGAAGTGGAGCAGGTATGGACATTGGGGTGAGCTGACAGTACTTAATTATGTGCAAGAGCACATGGTAGCCCAGCATTTCCATTTTTGGATCTAGGTCCTAAAGACATAGGATGTTTATAAGCTCTCCTAGTCTCCTCCTCAAACCAACCTTGCTTTGTGAGCCATTTCTGCTCCTGTGGATGGGGTGTGCAGATGGGTATGCTCCTACAGGTCTCAAAGCAGCTACTGCTTATGGCAGCATGGCTTGGATAGGTTGAGGGAGCTGGAGGTAACCTGTGTGTCATTAGTAGGGGTGCGGAGAGGCTAAATTCGGTGGGTGCATGCCACACAATGTTAGGAAGAGGTTAAAAGGGTGACACACACATAGATGAATGGATCTTAAAAACAGAGTGCTGAGTGCAAAAAGTAAGAAACATCATGAGATATAAAATGCAGCACAGGTGCTGAAACCGGTTTGGCTCAGTGGATAGAGTGTCAGCCTGCGGACTGAAGGGTCCCAGGTTCGATTCCGGTCAGGGGCATGTACGTGAGTTGCGGGCACATCCCCAGTGGGGGATGTGCAGGAGGCAGCTGATCAATGTTTCTCTCTCATCGATGTTTCTAACTCTATCTCTCTCCCTTCCTCTCTGTAAAAAATCAATAAAATATATATATTTTTTAAAAAATGCAGCACAGGTTATGTCAATTAAAAATACACACTCAAGAAGCAATGCTGGTTTTGCAAAAATATACACTGATAAAAGGATACACCTCAAAATGGTTATTCACTGCAGGAGAAAGGGGAGGAGAGAAAGTGGGTGGTAGAGAGTAAGTGGTTTCTTCTTCTTTTTGGTAATACTCACCCAAGGATATGTTTTAATTGATTTTAGAGAGAGGAAGGGAGAGGGAGAGAGAGAAAAACATCTATGTTAGAGAGAAACATCAATCCGTTTCCTTCCCTAGATGCCCCGGCTGGGGATCTCCCAGGGATGGAACCCCCAACCTGGGTATGTGCCCTGACTGGGAATCGAACTCATGACTCTTTGATGCACAGGATGATGATCCAATCAACCAAGCCACCCTGGCCATGGCAAGTGGTTTCTTCTTTTAATGGTGTTGGTCAACTGCTTAGATGGAGAAGGCAATGATCAAATCCTGTCTCACATCTTAAGCAAAAACAAATTCTAGGTACATTGGGGGCCTGGGATGATGAAAATGAAATCATATAAGTGCTTTTTTATGATCGTAGTGTTGGGCAGGCTTTGGACTTCAAGGCCAGTGTACCTTCTGCCCCCCCCCCTCCAACAAGCCCCCATAACTACTCCCTGCCAGTGTTTCATTCTGCAAGAGCTATGATCTGCTGCCCCCCTGCCATCAAGCATGTGGATGACCACACATCATCCCCTCTCCCCCCAATGCTCAGACCCAAAAGCTTAAATCCCTATAACCACCCTGTGCAGAAGGGAGCGTGAGACTTAGGGAACTAGACTGAGGCCGTGAGGATAGAGCACCAGTCAAGCTCTCCTACAAACCTCTGCAGGCCCCTGCAAAGTAGCAGGGCAGACCTCAGGTGTATTATCCATTTAACAGAAGCTCCAGGGAGACCTAAGTCCTAGGCGCCAGAAGCCTTGAGGAGCATGCTGCACCCCCAGCCTCGGGAGGTAATCTGGAGGAAAGCCATCCCTCCATTTGTTAACGACCAGGAGACAATCCCTCTGTGACTGCAAATTCCCCTAAAGATGATCATTAAGATAAAATATGTTTATGTAAAAGCATAATCAGGCCATGGCAGAAACCCTTTTCGGAGGCAGGCAGGCTCTTAGGCTCTGGGAAACAGAAAGCAGACTCAGCCCCGTGGGGGCCATCACCACAGGCCCCTTTGGTGAGCTTTATTAAAAGAAGCTCATTAGGTTTATTTCATTTAGCCCTTTATAACTTTATTATAGAATTGGAATTACTTTTTGCAGTGCAGACAGACATAGCTCATCCAGTGTGGGAGTGGAGTGAGGGAATTGGGAGAGGGCTCTTTGGGCCACATATGTAACAGTTGTACTGAATCTCAGACAAGAGCTAGGGAGGCCATATTACCTTGATTCCCAAGCCTGCCTATTATTCCAGAACTTCAGGCTCTGATAGTCTCACCACCCCAGACACATCCCTGGGAAGTAAGGGGAACTATGCGATGCCACTGTGGCCTAGCAGGTGTTGAGGTCACTGATATTGGGCCCAAGGCAGCTGGGCCATGCTGAATAACCAGGATTCTCATGGTCCCTCCTGGGCTCCATGCATCAGGGTTTGGAACCCGTAGTCTGCAGCCCTTACACAGCATCCCAACACCCTACCCTGCTGCCCTACCCTCCGACAGCAGCCAAAAGGCCTAGAATCCTCCCCACCTTTCCACTCTCCCCAACTCCTTATACCCGCCTCTGCTGGCTTCTGAAGACCACCTTCCCCCCAGGAAGAGCTCCTTCAGCAACCAGGTCTCTTGGGGTTTGAACAGGGATAGACACAAAGAAAAGTAAGCAATGGGGCCTGTCCTGTC
>NW_006296803.1:266286-276476 GCF_000327345.1 Myotis davidii | reverse complement strand
CTGTCAGAGCTCTCTCTCCCTCAGAACTTTGGGATCTTCCTATCCTCCTGCCAGGTCCACAGCGCAGTTTGAGGTGGAAGGGCCCATGCATGTGTACCCCCAGAGCATGCATGTACTTGCAGAGGCCATGTGAAGGTCACCCATCCCTGGAGCTATGCAGGGCACCATAGTGCAGAGTGCCTCTGGGGTGGGCGGGAGATATCTGGAGGGGCAGGCACCTTAGATGAGCCCAGAGAACAGCTCCACATGCTTATCCCTTCCCAGGTCCTCTTACCTGAGTCCTGCTGGCCCAGAAACCTACCCCAAGAGGTGAGTCTGGCCCAGGCAAACTCCTAGCCAACGCAGGGCAGGTGACTGAGGCCAGGCAGCCTGCAAGGCACCTCTGTGGCCATTAGCAGGAAAGATGTGCTGGTCCCCAGTTACCTCCTCACTGCTGCTCCCCAGCACGCAGCAGCCAGATGGCTGGATACAATGTGAGACTGGCAGATTGTTTAATGCAAATATTTACTGTGAACTTCAGAACAAAACACAGACACCTAATGGTCCCAACAGAAGGTAGGAGTCCCTAGGATTTCATTTTGGATGTGGGAGAAGTGGAAAGCTGCCACTGGGTGATGACAGCTAACGTCCATGCACAGGTGGTACCTGCATGCCAGGCCAGGATTCCTATCACCAACCCTGAACACACACTGGAGCCCTAGATTTGGACATCCAGCAGCCTCCTTAACATTGATCCCCACTGAGTTAATGTGGAAGGCCCTCAGGCACCCCATAGTCAGAATTAAGGACTGAATGTCTCCTCTGCCAAAGCCTAAACCTACAACTATACCATCCATCTTGGGGCCTGGCATCTGTGTCCACCCCAGGAGCAGGGCCTGCTTCTCCCCCAACCACAATGTCGGCATGCCCCTCACCATTAGGGTCTCTGAACCTGTCCCCCATCCTCTCTGCTTTTGCCCTAGATCAGTGATGGCGAACCTATGACACGCGTGTCAGAGGTGACATGCGAACTCATATTTTTGGTTGATTTTTCTTTGTTAAATGGCATTTAAATATATAAAATAAATATCAAAAATATAAATCTTTGTTTTACTATGGTTGCAAATATCGAAAAATTTCTGTATGTGACATGGCACCAAAGTTAAGTTAGGGTTTTTTCAAAATGCTGACACGCTGAGCTCAAAAGGTTCACCATCACTGCTCTAGATCAAGCTCCACCAGAAACCAGATCCTATGAATCCACATTCCAAGGTATTTCTCTCCAGTTTCCAGCCTCAGTTTCACCTATTGGCCCTTCATGTTCTCAGATGTTGAGCAGTGCAGCATACCAGGTGGGCAAGAGCACTGCAGGATATGGGTCCTGTGCTTTGGGCTAATGCTAATAAATGCAGGAGGTAGGGGATGCTTCTCAGCCCTGCACAAGGCCCTCCCTTGCCAGGCCATAACGAGACGTACAGATGCTCAGCAGCCTGCCTGCACTCCCAACCCTAGCCTAGAGCTGGACTGTCCCGAGTTTCCCCCAAACTTCCTGCATCCTTTCCGATGCCACCCAGAGCCTGGACACACAGAGGTGCTGGAGCCAGGACATATGTCTCCTCTGGGCTGATGCTGGGACTCAAAGTGGCACTGTAGCATAGGCAACACTGTCCCACCAAGCCGCCTTCCCTGAAGGGAGAATTCTAGACCTCCTCATTACCAGCAAGAGAGGAAATAGCACCCTCTGTTGACAATAAAGATGACCTTGGCAACATGGGGTGTGGGGCTTTACAGATTTCCCAGGGAACAGGAATGGACTCCCCCTTATGCAGATGGAGAGATGAGCCCCAGAAGGTCCCTCTCTGCCCAGGTCTTCCCAGCAGCCAGGCAGTAAGGTGTCTGCCTCTGGAACCCAGCTGTGCCTAATGCACCTGAGCCCCTGAGTCTCAACAAGCCTGAGTCTCCAACAAGCTAGGGCTGTGGTTGGCAAACTGTGGCTCGAGAGCCACATGCAGCTCTTTGGCCCCTTGAGTGTGGCTCTTCCTGAGCCTTAGGAGTACCCTAATTAAGTTAATAATAATGTACCTACCTAAATAGTTTAATTTTAAAAAATTTGGCTCTCAAAATAAATTTCAATCGTACTGTTGATATTTGGCTCTGTTGACTAATGAGTTTGCCGACCACTGAGCTAGGGCAAGGACAGAGAGGAGAGGCAGGAAGAATTTGTGGAAGCATTAAGAAGCCTGAGCTCCTTGGCACCCTGAAGGGCCTCTTGACTTGTATTGTTGGTGGCTTGCTATGGACTGGACTTTTCAGATGCTCTAAATGGCATGTGTGCTGCACTATAGGAGGGGGACCCCAGGGGTCCATTTTCAGGGCCACTGTGCACCACATTGCCCTGCATAGCTCCAGGGATGGGTGACCTTCACATGGCCTCTGCAAGTACATACATGCTCTGGGGATACACATGCATGGGCTCTTCCACCTCAAACCGTGCTGTGGACCTTGCAGGAGGATAGGAAGATCCCAAAGTTCTGAGGGGGAGAGAGCTCTGTCAGGACAGATGCCCCATTGCCTACTGTTCTTTGTGTCTATCCCTGTCCAAAGCCAGACCAAGGAGCAGAAGTGACCAGGACTGTCCCTATCCCCCATGCCTGGGATCAGAAGGGCAGAGGGGTGACCCTGGGGCACTGGAGTCTTTTGACTGACAGTTGGGGACACCCATGGGACTCTCCTATGCCCCACTGTCTCTGGGGTGGGTGGGAGACATCTGGAGGGGCAGGCACCTTAGATGAGCCCAGAGAACAGCTCCACATGCTTGTCCCTTCCCAGGTCCTCTTACCTGAGTCCTGCCGGCCCAGGAACCTGACAAGTGTCAGAAACACGCTGACCCTCCCAGGTCCTTCCTGTCGGGCACAGGAGTGTGTGCTGAGCTTCTCCTCTCAGACCCACCTCTCCTAGGGTTAAAGCCCACAGTGCAGATGGGGGCAGTGCTGGGAGGCCAAGGCATGGCTTATCTTCTGGTGTGAACTCAGTGGCTTCAGGAGCTGGGGGGAAGGGAGGAGGGAGGGCGGGGAGCACTGATTAGCCCTGATGGACCTCACAATCCCTCTCCATGATATTTCCTGCCTTAGAAAGACCACACCTGCAGCCACTGAAGAGGAAGTGAGGGGACCTCCTGCTCTTGAGAGACTGGAGCCAGGCTTCCACAGCGGTCACCGAGGCAGACACGCTGAGCTCCTCACACAGCATCCAGCCTCCTGTCAGACCATGGTGCTGATGGGGTTTAATTGGATCAGTTCCATTTTGAGAGGGAGGAAATGAAAAATCAGAACAAATGCTGAATTCTTATAAATTTAATCCAAGAGGCCACATCACACGGGCTTTTCCTATCAGGATAGGGTGGTTGTGGGGCGAGAAATGCACTCCACACTTGGATCTCTTGGCCATCAAGGGCAGTCCTTGCAGAAAGGATGGTGCAGGGCCAGGTCCCTAGGCCCCTGGCTGCCCTGGACACTGTAAGGGCTCCAGGGGACAGGACGGGTAGCTTATTGGGCAGAGACTATAAGCTTCATATCATACTCTCCTTTAAAGGCCAGGGTTTCATTCCTGGTTAGAAGTAGATGCACCCTAGTCAGGTAGGTCTCTGCTCATCAGCTCCTGGACTAGAGTGCTCCTTCTTGGCCCTGCAAGGTTCCAACCCACCAGCACAATGAGTGTTGTGGATCATACAGCAGGACTCACTCAGAGGCACCTCAAGGACTTTGGGGATTGCTGCGCCCAACTCCCGCAGTGCCAAATGGAGTGGGAAGGCCCTGCATGCCCCAGCCTTGCTCACTGCCCACCTTGCCTGCTGACTTGTCCCACCCCTGAAGCTCACACAGGCAGCTCCTCGAGGTAGGAACACACTACTCAGGGTGCCCGACCTGGCTACTGCTGTCTGCCTAGCCACCTGCCTCCCCAAGACCTTCACCAGGCCAAGTTTGTGACTCCTTCCTGGGCTCCCAAAACCTTCACTTCATTTGTTCTTCTATGAGTCAAGTTTTCCAGTACCTACTCTCTTCCAAACCCCATATAACACAATCTCCATTATAGCACCGTCACACATTTGCTGATTTGCTCTAATTTGTCCCCCCCCACCACATACACTCCCACATGCATGCACAAAAACACTCACACACATACATGTACAAGCGCATACATGCTTACACACTCACATATACACAAGTTCCCCCACTCACACACATGCTCATATACATGCACACATGCTTATTCACACACACACTCAGCAGTGAATTCATGAAAGATGGAGGTCCCTTTTAAGCCTCTCCAGGTGCCCAAGACACCTGTGTGGGCCTTGGCAAAAATAAATCAGTAAACTGGGGCCAAAACTGCCTCCGGGATGTATGGACGCCACTGTTACCCTCATGGTACTTATGAGCAAACCGAGGTTGGGAGGGCAGGGAGCGGCTGCCGGTGTGGAGCAACCACAGTGAACACTTGCTGGGCATAAACAATCCTGAGTAGCATGTGAAGGTGCATGTGCTTCTTTCCAGGCTGTTGTCTAGAGGGTGGAGGATGGGGCAGCCAAGCCCATGTGGCTGTGAGGGTGGGGCAGGTGGGTATTGCACATTTGTGCCAGCCTGGCGTGTGGTGGGTGCTTCTTTCTGCTACTGACCTTCTCCCTCCTCCTGGAAGAGCCGTTGCCATGGCTCCCAGCACATCCTGGCAATCTGCAGATACCGCCTGACAACATGCTGCTGGCCCAAGCCACAGGCTATACATCATCATGCTAAAGTGACCCTCATGTGGGTATCCCTGATCCTTGGGTTCCCTGCTATGCCAGCCACAGGATTCAGTGCCTGCAGGGCTGGTGTGTGGTTGACAGGATATGTTTCACCATGACCCCTTTTCTTTCTTTGACCCAAACACACCTTGTTTACTATTGAACACAGAAAAATGGTATTTTCAAAAAGAAATATGCTCTCTCATTTTTCCTCGAAACATGGGCTACTCTTGGCTTATCTTTTATTTTTTACTCTTAACTGAGAAATAATTTTCTCCCATAAGAAAAGTCATATGGAAGTGTGTTGGGGGGTTAGGGGTCACCAGGGAGAGCTGGAGCCTAAGGTGGGCAGCAGTGACGTGGAGGGTGGACAGGTTCATGTGGCGGGGCCTTATCTTTGTAAAGAAGTCTGAAATCTGGATTGCATGTGAGGTCTCTGATCTTTAGATATCAGAAAGCAATTTTTAATAATGTAAACACAGTGCTTCCTGAGGGAATGAGCCAAAGGTGAGCTCCTGGGTCAGTCTGCCTCAGTGCCATACCACGTCTGCTCATTGTCCTGAAGCCCTCTTCCAACCTGTGGGGGAGCCTGTGGAATGGCAGGTTCTCAGGAACAAGGGAGAGCTGCCTCATAGCTTGCAGCCCCACAATGGCTGAACCTTTCCTGACTGAAGCTCATGCCCACTGTTTACTGACTCCCTTTCTTCTGAAGCTAGCATACATGAGACCCCAGTGAATGCCTGCTGGTTATCCACACCACCACACTCAGTGTGCTCCAGGCTTCTTCTCTCTCAGGGGTCTCTACTTAGCCCCACATGCTGCCAAGGGGCTCACCCAACATCTGTGCAGTTATACACAGATGGTTGTTCTGTCAATATGCAAATCCTCCTTCAAATCAATAAGATACAACCCAGCAATCAGAAAAAAAAAGTAGGGCAACTGGTATAATGGACAGTTTTCAGAAAAGAAAAATCAAACAATTAATATATGAAAAGATGCTCGATTTCCCCCTTAATAAAAAAATACCTGTATTAGATTATAAACATGAAAATGTACTGGTCAGGGTATGTGTGGGTAGAAGTCTATCAGGGCGTGGTGAGTAATGTAAGCAGGGTGTGATGCAGAGCACTGAGGAGGGCAGAGGGGAAGAGCTGTTAGACACCTAACTGTGTGAAGGGGCCAGGTCTCAGCCTGAGGACATGGCAACAGCCTGGCCTAGTGTGTTCCTCAAGCAGCCCCAGTTTCTTTGAGGAGGTGGGATGGGGTGGCAGGTGGGCCCAATGCAGCAAGTGACAATCACACAGAGGAGAAGAGCAGCATCATAGTTGTGATGTGATGCAGGGAGTGGAAGCTGAGTGGGCCACCCTCTACCCAGGGAGCCTCTTGCTATAGGGGGACCTTGGTTGTGATCCCCTGGAGGAGGGGAGGCCAGTGGGGCATGTTGAGGCAAGTTGGGCCTAAGCCTCCTGTAGGGACCCCAAAGATAGATGCCCATACTGCCCTCCCTCCTTTAGCCAATCAGCCCCTCCCTCACTAAACACAAGTCTTGAGCCAGGCAGTCAGGAGAGGGAAAGGCTGTGGGTCATCAATACATTCACAGCTGTCTAGCCCTTCCTGCTGCCAGAACCCCTAGAGACCTGCCTTCCAGGTCCTTCCCCAGACTGGCCTCTGCCTTCCCCGAAGCTCTGTGGATGTCTACTCTACTCCCAGTGACTTTGCCCTGGTTTAGAGCAGCCAGACTCCATTCATGCTATCTACTAGCAGAGGCCCTTCCTGACACAGGGCAACCCCCACAGGCACCCAGGGACATCACCATCCCAGGCCCAGGCACTACAGGGCTTGATCCTTATTCTGCAGAAATTCTGGCTGCCCTGAGTCACATCGTTAGGTGTGACTTTCATAGCACATTGCACCTTTTTCTGTTAAAATACATTTTATAGAATTGTAAATACACAAGTTTCCAAAGGATGTTTTGGATTCATCTCTAGGCCAACAGTCCTGGCAGAGAGGAGGATCTCAGTGAAGGCTTATGATGATGGGATCCAGGGATACCACAAAATGCTCAGATAACATCTTTTGCATCTTTGGAACCAAGTGCACAATTATCTATGTAAGTCTGAGTTCTGCCAACTTCAACAGGCCAGATGAAGCAGAAGTCAGGTGGACCCCAAAGAGAGTAAGCTGGGGAGGCGTAAAGACACACACTGGCCTGGCCGGTATGGCTCAGTTGGTTGAAGCATCATTCTATGCATGGATAGGTTACTGGTTCCATTCCGTCAGGGCACATACCTAGGTTGTGGGTTCTATCTCCAGTGGGGGCATGTAAGGGAGGCAACCGATCAATTTTTCTCATACATCGCTGTTTCTCTCTCCCTCTCCCTCCCTCTTTCTCTAAAATACATATTTTCAGGCACAGATAAAAAAACAACAACACTCACATGACCCCTTTGTCTCAGGTTCTAGGAGTCTGTGCTACAGAAAAGTTCTAGATAATGGGGAGAGGGCCTTGTTCCCATTCTGGCCCCAGGCATCTGGACGGGGCCAGAGAAAGGGTTCATGGGAGAGGAAAGGGAGAGAGGTGGCAGGTGGGAAGGAGAGAGCTTCTTCCCAGACCAAAGATAGTATCCTATACAGACACCCACCAATTTGGTCCTCTCTGTTGGGAGGCCTCCACATGAGCCCAACACATAACTCTTAGTGGGTCTCGGGGGCAACCTTTGACTAGGGTTGCTCCAACAGCCCTCCCCTAACTCCAGGGCATAGGTTGCCCCCTTATCTGGCTTAGACATCTTTTAGCTCCACCCTGTCTTCTGTCACCCCTGTGTTCACTGGGCTTAGTCTTGGTCCCAGATGCCCTCCTGTTTCAGCTGTCCTGGCCCTGAAACAGGGCTCAGCTGCACAATCCCCTGCCACATCCCTGTTTGCTGAAAGATGTTGACCTGTCAGGTGACTGCATCCTGCCCAGCCCTCTGCCCACTGTTGTGGAGCCCCTGGCAGGGGAGGGGCTACCCCAAGGTAGAAGACAGGCATCTACTCTCTGTGTGGGTTTGGAGCCTCTGACACTCATCAGTCATCACACCCAAGAACCACAAACGCTGTCCCTCTTTGAGCACAGGAAGAGAAAACATTATCTCATTGGACTCAGGGAAGAGGGACATCATGCCTGATGGATCCAGCTGGGCCCCAGGGACAAAAACAGGGTCTAACCAGAACCAACCTCTAGGCCCTGTGACCCCAACAAAAAATATAGAGACAAAGTGTGAGGTGTTAGTGGAAACAATAGAAGGGCCTTCAAAGACCTCTGACATAAGGCTTTGCAAAAAAGGCTTTCCCTTTTTGAGATCCGTCAGTTACCTTAGAGAAAGTCTTCCTACATCTGTACCCAGTTATGTCAGTGAAGTGTTGCCTCACAAGAGTAGGGCAATGTGGGTGCTGCTGTGTGAGGCCCAGCGATGGATGATCATAAGCCACCCCATTAGAACATCTGAGTTGCATGCATGTCCTGCTAATGGACTTGAAGAAGATGGAACATGATAAGGGGCTTCTGGGCCTCTCCCTCTGTCCTGTGGGTCTGATTTGATTTGCAAAATGTTAAGGAAAGGAGGCATCTCAGAGCAGGGGTGTCCCCTGGTTTTGCCTCATACCTGAATGCACCAGGACACAAGAGCCCAGTGCATCTCATTCTGCTAGGTATTAACAAAGGTGGCTGCTATCATGAGAGTGTCGATGGTAAAAGATGGTTACTTAATCAAAACTTGGAGCTGCTTCCAATGAAAGTCTTGAATATCCTACAACAGACAGTCCTTGATGAAGCTGTCGGTTCTGGAAACAACCAAGCTGCTCATTGGCTTGGAAGACACAAGAAGTTTCATCGTCTCTGGGGCAGGGAGGCGCCTCCTGAAGCAGAAGGGGAGCTGCGGTTGTTCTCTAAACAGCAGGTGAATAGCTGGCACTTCTTTCTGGAGCCAAGTCCTGGCTTTTACCTGCTACTGTGCACCCCCAGCTACTGAAGATCTTGCTGAAAGGAAACATATGAGCAAAGACTTGAATGAAATGGTGGAGGGGGTCCTGGAGAGACCAGGTGAGGAGAGAGTATCAGGCAGCAGAAAGGGCTCATGCAGAATCAGGAGGTCAGAGTGATTAGGCAGAAACAACAAGCAGCAGGTAAAGGGCCAGGGAGGGTCTCCAGACTGTAGGGATGCTGCCTCTTAGGCTGAGTGCAGTGGCGTCCACTGTGGGGTTCTGAGCAGAGGATAGGCATGATTTCACTGAAGACATTAAAGAATCATGAATGAGGACCACACAGTGTCAGATTCCATTTACACAAAATGCTCAGAATGGGCAAACACACAGACAGGAGAAAACTGGCTAATGCCTAGAGATGGGAGAAGGAGAAATGAGGTTGACACGTAAGGAGTGTAGGGTCTTCTGGATATGATGGAGTATTCTAAATTGATTGTGCTCATAGTTGCAACTCTGTGGATATTTCAAAGCCACTTTGAATATTCCAAAAGCCACTGAATCACACACTTAAAGGGTGAATTGTATGATGTGTGAATTCAATCTCAATTAAGCTGTCCCTGCTGCTGCACTAAGGCTAGATTGGTGTGCAGGGAGATCCTGAAGAGGCTACTGCAGACATCCAAGCAGAGGAGGGGTCTTGGCCCAAGTTAGGGCCATTGGAAGTAGTGAAAGTTAGTCAGGTTCTGGTGAATTTTGAAAGTGAAGCCTGCAGATATTCTGACAGTCTGCATGCAGTCTGAGAGAAAGAGAGGAGACAGTGGTAACTCAAGCCCTTGGCTATGCACATGGAGGAACCTGAGCCACTGCCACCTGGCTAAACCACTATAGTGAGGCTTATTTCCCCAGCAGTATGAAGCCTCTGATACTCATCTTCAGAAGGCACAGCCTTGGGCATGTGCACAGCCACTCTGATCTTTTAGCTATCTGCTTCTTTGGTATCACACCCAGCTGTTAAGCTCTATTAATTCATGGCTGATTCATCTTTAATTTTTAACAATGCCATGGAGCATAAATTGCTACATAGTCTAATCCAACTGAATTTCTGCAAAGATAAACTTTGAGGCCAGTCTGAGATTTGTTCTACCCAGAGGAGGAGACTTCATAACTGTCTATTTTCCTGGCTCTGTCTAGTAAATTAGCTGGCCTAGCTCTAGCTTGTTGCTCTCAGAGACCCACCAGCCTCTTGGTAAATGCTTACCATCGAAACCTTTATTGGTTTTGAGAGCATGCTCAGGCTTGAACTTGTCCACATCCTGACTCAAAAAATCAATCTTGCCGAAACCGGTTTGGCTCAGTGGATAGAGCGTCGGCTTGCGGACTGAAGGGTCCCAGGTTCGATTCCGGTCAAGGGCATGTACCTGGGTTGCGGGCACATCCCCAGTGGGAGATGTGCAGGAGGCAGCTG
>NW_006296803.1:238272-266150 GCF_000327345.1 Myotis davidii | reverse complement strand
AGGTGTGCAGGAGGCAGCTGATCAATGTTTCTCTCTCATCGATGTTTCTAACTCTCTATCTCTCTCCCTTCCTCTCTGTAAAAAAATTAATAAAATATATTTTTTAAAAAATCAATCTTTTGGGAAGTGTTTCATCATTCTCTGTTCTTAGGGATTGCTTCTCTCCATAGGAAAAATCTCTGAGCTACTGCTGTAAGTCCTGGGCAGGGAAGGGAGCCTCTGATCTTTTTGGCTTGCCTTTCCTAGCCTGGAACCCTTTTTCTGTAAATAGCTGGAGTGAGTGTGATTGGGACCCCAGTAGTCTCACCTCATGAGTAGTAGCCTCTGCCCTATGCATGGGGGCTGGGAGGAGGAAGGGGCCACTGACTTGTCAGCCATCAGGAGTTTCCCTTCTGCAACTTGGAGTTGGAGAGGATAAGTGCTGACAGTAAGCCTTTCCCAGAGAGATCCTATGTCCCTTGATTGGAGAGGGAGCCCCCATTTTCTTGGCTACACCCACCCCTCGTTGAACTGGTAGGAATGGGGTGGGGATGGGGAAGCAAGTTATGGTTTAAGTGCCTCAGACTCTCATTGATCTTACTTTTTTTAAAATCAAGATTTAGTAGATTTTATTTTTGAATAAATTATGCTTCTTCATTTGCTGTATGCCCTTAGGACAATTTCCACAGACTGAATTATTGTTGTTGGTTTTCTCTTAATTACTTTCACTAGTTATGGTTGTTTTGCTGGAGAATGGGCCCATGGGGTTCCTCATGCCACCATTCCAGAAGTGAATCTCTTGGGACAGGTCATTTTATTTTTTATTTTTTAATCCTCACCTGAGGACATGCTGAGAGAGAGAGAGAGAGAGAGAGAGAGAGAGAGAGAGAGAGAGATGAGAGAAACAGCAATCAGTTGCCTTATATATGCTTCCTGACTGGGGATAGAACCCACAACCCATGCCATATGCCCTTGATCCAGAATCAAACTGGGAACCTTTCAGTACATTAAGATGATGCTTAAATAACCGAGCCACTCTGGCCAGGCAGGGGCAGGCCATTTTAAAACTTACTGTAGGGCCATAGCAGTGAAAAGGTAGAGGACCCTGTATCTGTCAGGGTACTTCAAATTATAAGAGATGGAGACACAAACCTAATTAAGCCAAAAAAAAATGTTTTGGTACAGATGCAGCTGCTCAGGCTCTATCTCTCCATCCCTATCTAACTTGGCTGCACCTGGGGTAGAGCCTCTGCCCTATGCATAGGGGCTGCACAGACATCCCTGTCCACCTCTGATCAGGGTCACATAGAAAGGCTGCCTGAGACAGGGGACTGTCCACCTGTCCTGCGGGGTTTCCAGGTGTTTGCACACTATCTTGGCTGACATAGAGACGTGACTTCATTGCTCAGCCCTGCCTACAGGGGCCTGGCCCCGGCTCTGGAAAGTTCACCCCTCTCTTCTCACACTGCAGTTTTTTTCTCAGCCAAAGGACACCACTGTTCTCCACCAGCTTCCACAAGGGGCCTGGATTTACCTCATCCATGAGGCTAAACCCATCAGTGAAATCAAAACTCAAGCTAAAGCCTTCCATCAAATTTTCCCGAGAGTTGGGTTCTCTCCTCTCTTCCCAACCCCAAGATCCTCTCCTGACCGGCTGAGCTCATCAAGGTTGTCCTCTGGGAGGTTCATTCAGCTCTGCCAGGAGAGTCCAAGTCCTAGTTCTATGCCCCTTTCTTGACAAGACCACCAGAAGAGGTAAGACTTAATGACTTAAAATGTACAGATAAAGAGATAAGAAAATAATCAAAACAATACATTAGAAAAAAAAACAAACACAAAAGAAGGCAGTATTGGAGGAATTGAGTAAAAAATATATGACATAGAAAACAAATAGCAAGTGGCAGAAGTAAGTTCTTTCTTATCAATAATTACTTTAAGTGTAAATGGATTAAATTGAAAAGCAGAGATTGGCAGAATGGATTTTTCAAAAACACATGATCCAACTCTATACTGTCTAAAAGAGACCCAATTAGATCCCCAAACACAACTGGGTGGAAAGTAAAAGGATGTAAAAAGAAATTCTGTGCAAAGAGTAAGCAAAAGAGATCTCTAATAGTCATACTAATATCAGACAAAAGAGTTTAACTAAAAAAATTATAACAGAGGAACATTATACATTGAAGAGTCATTAAGAAGATATAACAATTATAAACATATATATGGACCTATTAGAGAGTCCCAAAATAATATAAAGCAAAAACACAATTGAAGGGGGAAATAGAGTTCTAAAATAATAGTGGGAAACTTCAATACTCCACTTTCAATAATACATAGACCAACCAGCCAAGAAATCAATAAGGAAACAGAGAACTTGAATACCATCTAAAGTAACTAGATTAAACAGACATATATAGGACACCCCACCCCAAAACAACAGAATGTACATTTTTCTCATGTACAATGAAACATTCTCTAAGGTAGACCAGATATTAGGCTAGAAATGAGTCTCAATAAAGTCTGAAAGACTGAAATTAAAAGAAATTTCTTCTCTAATCACAATAGACTAAAACTAGAATCAATATCAGAAAAAAACTGGAATATTTACAAATATGTGGAAACTAAACAACTGTCTTAAAAAATTTTTTCAATTACAGTTTACATTCAATATTATTTTTTTATCAGTTTCAGGTGTACAGCATAGTGGTTAGACAATCACATGCTTTACAAAGTGCTCAACACTCCCCCCCCCAATATTTCCTGTACCCACCTAGAACCGTACATAGTTATTACAATATTTATTGACTACATTTCCAGTGCTGTACTTTTGCATCACCATGGCAATTTTGTAACTACCAACTATACTTCTTAATACCTTCACCTTTTTCACTCCATCCACCAACCCCCCTCTCCTATGGCAACCATCAGTCTGCTCTCTATGAATTTGTTTCTGTTTCCTTTGTTCATTTATATTGTTCTTTAGATTCCACAAGTAAGTGAAATCATATGGTAGTTGTCTTTTTCTGATGGACTTCTTTCACTTAGCATAATACCCTCTAGGTCAGTGATGGCGAACCTATGACACACGTGTCAGAGGTGACATGCGAACTCATTTTTTTGGTTGATTTTTCTTTGTTAAATGGCATTTAAATATATAAAAGGTTTTTCAAAAGGCTGATACGCCGAGCTCAAAAGGTTCGCCATCACTGCTCTAGGTCCATCCATCCTGTCACAAATAGTAAGATTACATTCGTTTTTATGACCAAGTAATATTCCATTGTATATGTGTATCACAGCTTTATCCATTCTTCTGTTTATGGGCACTTGTATTGCTTCCATATCTTGGCTACTGTAAATAATGCTGTGATGAATATATTCTTTTGAATTAGTGTTCTGAGTTCCTTCAGATATATATTCTGAAGTGAAATCACTGGGTCATAAGGCAGTTACATTTTTACCTTGTTTTGTTTGTTAATCCTCACTGAAGGATGTTTTTTTTCATTAAATATATTTTTTTAGAGAGAGTGGAGGGAGAGAGGAGAGGAAGAGAAAGAGAGAAACGTTGATATGAGACAGAGACATCAATTGGTTGCCTCCTGCATGAACCCCATCTGGGGCCTGGGATTGAACCTGCAACCTAGGTATGTGCCCTTGACCAGGAATTGAACCTGAGACCCTTCAGTTTGCTGGGTGATGCTCTAACCACTTAGCAACTCCAACCAAGGCCATTTTTTAAATTTTTTGAGGTAACTCATACTGTTTTCCACAGTGGCTGCACCAATATGCATTCATACCAAGAGTACATGATGGTTCCCTTTTCTCCACATCCTCACCAACACTGGTTGTTTGTTGATTTATTGATGATAGCCATTCTGATGGGTATGAGTTGATATCTCACTGGGTTTACTTATTAACCCCTTATCAGATACATCATTAGTGAATATGTTCTCCATTTTAGTAGATTATCTTTACATTTTGTTGATGATTTCCTTTGCTGCAAAAACTTTTTTAGTTTGATGTAGTCTTATTTGTTTATTTTTCCTTTGTTTCCCTTGCCCAAGAAGATAAATCAGAAAAATATATTACTAAAAGAAATGTCTGAGATTTTCCTGCCTATTATTTCTTCTATAATTTTTATGGTTTCGAGTCTTACATTTAAGTCTTTAAACCATTTTGAGTTTATTCTTGTATATGGTGTAAAAACATGGTCTAGTTTTATTTTATTGCAGGCATCTGTCCAATTATCCCAACACCATTTATAGACTGTCTTTACCACATCATATATTTTTGCTTCCTTTGTCAAATATTAATGACTATCCTATGGATTTATTCTGGGCGCTCTATTCTGTTCCACTGACCTATATGTCCACTTTCATGCTGGTACTATGCATTTTTTTTTATTGCTATAGCCTTGTAGTATAGTTTGATATTAGGTGGTGTGATATTTCAAACTTTGTTATTCTTTCTCAAGATTGCTGTGGCTATTTGGGGTCTTTTGCGGTTCCATATAAATTTTTGGATTATTTGTTCTAGTTCTGTGAAGTATGCCATTGCTATTTTGATAGAAATTGCATTGAATATCTATAGATTGCTTTGGGTAGTATGGACATTTTAGCAATGTTAATTCTTCATATATAATTTCATTTATTGTATCTCCTTTCATTTCTTTCTTCAATATCGTATCATTTTCTAAGTACAGGTCGTTTATCCCCTTGGTTAAATTTATGCTACCAGTCAACGTAAAACGTATAAATACGTTTCCTGCATACAATGTGTTAATCTTCTTTTTTTCATTTTTTTTTTTTTTTTTTTTTTTTTTTTAGAGAGAATGGAAGGGAGGGGAAGAGACAGAGAGAGAGAGAGAGAGAGGTGAGAGAGACACATCAACTGGTTACCTTCAGCTTGCACTCTGACTGGGGCCTGGGATCAAACCTGCAACCAAGGTAGGTGCCCTTGACCAGGAATCGAACCTGTGATCCTCTGGTGCATTGGCCATCACTCTAGCCACTGAGCAACACCAGCCAGATTAGTATTTTATATTTGATGCAATTGTAAATTAGATTGCTGTCTTATACTTTCTGGTGGTTCATTATTGGTGTATATAAATGCAACTGATTTCTGGACATTTATTTGGTATCCTGCTACTTTTATCAGTTCTAGTAGTTTTTAGGAAATTCATAAATATGTGAATACTAAACAACATAGCCTTAAATAATCAACAGGTCAAAGAAGAAATTATAAGAAAAATTAGAAAATTTCTTGAAAGAAATGAAAGCTAAAACACAGCATACCCAAAGCTATGGGATGTAGAAAAGCAGGGCTTAAAGAAAAATTTATAGCTGTTAACCCCTACATTAAAAAAGAAGAAAGCTCTCAAATAAATAATCCAACTTACATCTTTGGAATCTAGAAGAAGAGAAACAATACCCAAACCTAGCAGAAGAAAGGATATAATAGAGATTAGAGCAGATAAACAAAACAGAGAAAAGAAAATAGGGAAAGTCAACAAAACCAAAAGTTGGTTCTTTATAAGATCAACAAAATGGACAAACACTTAGCTAGACTGACCAAGATAAAAAGAAAGAAGGCTCAAATTACTAAAATCAGAAACAAAAGTGGGAAATTAGGATTGAGTTTACAAAAATAAAAAAGGATGATAATAATATGAACAATTGTATGCTAACAAATTAGATCATCTAGATGAAAAGAAAAAAAATCCTGGAAACAGACAAAATCTTGGCAACAGACAAACTCCCAAAATTTAGTCAAGGATTAATAGAACATTTGAACAGAACTATAATAAGTAAAGAGATTAAATCAGTAATCAAAATCTCTAAGTAAAGAAAAACCAAGGACTAGATGCCTTTACTAGTAAATTCTACCAAACATATCTATTCTTCTCAAACTCTTCCAAAAACGTAAAGAGAAGAGGACACTTCTTAGCTCATTATATGAGGTTCACATTCCCCTGATACCAAAGCTAGACAAAGGCTCATTAAGAAAACTATAGATCAATACTGCTTATAAATGTAGACACAAAAATTCTCAACAATATACTAGCAAACCAAATTCAGCAGCAGATTAAAAGCCTGTACACAATGACCAAGTAAGATGTATTCCAGATGGTCCAACCTTTGAAAATCAATCAATATAATACACCACATTAACAGAATGAAGGAAAATAAACCACGTGATCATCTCAATTGATACAGAAAAAGCATTTGGCAAAATCCAACACCCTTCTTGATAAAAGCACTCAATAGACTAGGAATAGAAGGGAACTTCCTCAACATGATAAAAGGTTTTTCTGAGAAACCCACCGTAATGTCATACTCCATGTGAATGACAGAAAGCTTTTCCTCCAAGATCACGAACAAGACAAGGAAGCCTGCTTTTGCCAGTGCTGTTCAACATAATACTGGAATTTCTAGCCAGAGCAAATAGGCCAGAAAAGGAAATAAAAGGCATCAAACTGAAAAGGAAACAGTAAACCTCTTGAGGGGAATGAGGAATGAGCGCTCATGAGCATGAGGTTTCTCTTTGGGCCGATGAAAATGTTCAGAGTTGATTATGATGATGGTTGCCCAACTCTGTGACTGTATTATAAAACTAGAACTTTGTACTTAGAATGGGTAAATTAGAGCATATGCATGATATCTCAATCAATCTATTATAAAGAAAGAAAAAAAAGAATGACCTGACCTTGACTTCAAACTTCTCAGAGCCATTCCCAGTCAGGCCAGTTCCCAGGTGACACTTGGTGGTAACCCACATGAATATCACACTTTAAGCACCAGTTAACAGGGCTTCTTGGTCCTGCTTTGTGGCTGCCAGTGTTGCAGAGTGCAAGGCTCTGTGAGGCCACTGGGTTAGTGGTGTTCTCATAAAGAAGGGGAGTGAGTCCCCTGGTGAGAGACAAGTACACTCATCCTTGCCCCACTAACTCTATTGTGGCCAATAGCCACAAAAATCAGCCCCTGAGTGCCTTCCACTCTGCCCTCTGAGGTAGCCTCTGCCAGCCGGGTCCTGGCTGACTGTTCCCCCAGGGGCAGGAGCAAAGGCTTCATCAGCTTGTCCTCTTGTTCATTCCATGGGGGCTTAGGAAGCACCTGAAGCTCAAGTAGCAGGAAGAGCCCACATCCTGCATCAGACAGGCCAGAGTTTGAGTCTCAGCTCCTTCACTTTCTAATTTTGCCATCTTTGGGCTTTCCACTTTTGATCCGTCAATGGGGCTCTTTCCACCCCTCTAGGCCCTTGTGAGAATATCTGTATGTGAGAATGACATCCACATGACACTGAATGTAAATCTGTGAAAAGGCTCAGTGGCCAGAGGGGGTTTGAGCTTGCTACCCCAGAAAAGCCACAGGAATTGTATTTCTGTCAAGGAGGGATGCACTCTAGCAAAGACCTAATGTGGAGATCATTTTCTGGTCAAAAGAAGCAGAGCTCAATCCCCCTTCACTACCTCTTCACTTTCTGGATTAAACCAAAAGTAGGGGCCTAAGAACATGGAGTCCTCAGTTGAGAGACAGAAACCAGCAGGACTCTCCCCCACCCCGCTACACACACAGCAAGAGGCCAGTTCTTGCTCATGACAACAAGCAGCAGGCCTTCTTGGGTGTTGCACTGGAGCCTGAGGATGGAGTGTGAGAACTCACAGCGAGCTGCACACAAGACATTCACAGAGCTGGGACTGTTCTGTGATGGTAACCATCCAGGGGTAATGGACACCATGCTCAGGACAGTATGGTACTTCTTCAAAAGGTTAAACATAGAGTTACCATGTGACCCAGAAATTGTTCTAGTTGCATACTTAATGAAACCACATGTCCTTCCAAAAACACATATGCGGATGCTCATGGAGAAGTCACATCCCAGAAGAAGCACTGGGAGCAAAGCAGCCATTCTCCTCCTGTCACCCCAATTACATTGGGAGGTGAGCACTGTGTCAGCTGTTAAGAGAAGGCATACCTCCATAAAGACAAGCACAGGCCAAATTCAGCCAACACACATTTTGTTTCCCACATCGCATTTTTTTTCATGCAAAAATTCTTTGTGGAATTACAAATTTCTGACTTCGCTTGAAAATCTTAAGAGCAACAGTGATCAGAACTGAGAGGTTTTCAGTTTCATTGATTTCAGATCTTATTTTTATTATCTTTTTCTTTTCTTTTACATCCTTAGGGGAACTTTGCTTTTTCTGACCTCTAGAAATTTATTTACTACACAGTCTTTTTCTTTTCTAATATAAATTTCCACGGATCAAAAGTGGAAAGCCCAAAGATGGCAAAATTAGAAAGTGAAGGAGCTGAGACTCAAACTCTGGCCTGTCTGATGCAGGATGTGGGCTCTTCCTGCTACTTGAGCTTCAGGTGCTTCCTAAGCCCCCATGGAATGAACAAGAGGACAAGCTGATGAAGCCTTTGCTCCTGCCCCTGGGGGAACAGTCAGCCAGGACCCGGCTGGCAGAGGCTACCTCAGAGGGCAGAGTGGAAGGCACTCAGGGGCTGATTGTTGTGGCTATTGGCTTTTCTGGGGTAGCAAGCTCAAACCCCTTCTGGCCACTGAGCCTTTTCACAGATTTACGTTCAGTGGTATTTAGACCCCCTCTGGCCACTGAGCCTTTTCACAGATTTATGTTCAGTGGTATTTAGTGATTTTATTATCATTCACTTTTAAGTATTTTTAAAGTTTCATTTTATAAATTACTTAAAAGTTTTTTTTAAATTTTCAAATAATGGGAATATTTATTTTGGGTATTATTAATTTCTAACTTAAAGGCATAATGGTGCAGGAATAGGATCTGCATCATAACTATTCTTTTAATTTTTGTGAAACTTGCACTAAATTGATACATTTTTTCCATGAGCATCACATATGTGCTTGAGAAGAATGAGGGACCTCTAACTGTCAAAACAAAATTTATCTACATCTATTACATGAAGCCCATTATTGATGTTATTCTGAACTTCCCTTTCTTGCTGATTTCTTCATCTACTTAATCCAACACTAACTGAAAAAGAATAGCTGAAATCTTCCCAAAATGATGATAGATTTGTCAGTTTCTCTATTTCTAACAAAGTTTACGTCAAATACATTGAGGCTGCTTTATTGAGTGAATGGAACTTTTTGGAACTGCTCTGTCATCTGGGAAAATGACCTGCTCTCATTAGATGGTGATCCATCTTTCCCTGGCAAGACCTGGAGTCTATTGAATTTGAGATTGATACAAACAGCGGCTGCCTTTGGCTGCCTGGTATTTCTGTTTCCATACTTTTCCTTTCAACCTTCTCTTGTCTTTACACTTTGGTTGTATATCTGGATACAGCACATAGCTGGATTTGGGATTTGGGTTTGATTTGGTTAATCTACTATGACAACAACTGTCCACTGGTGAGTTTTTCCTCTCCCATCTTATTCTATTATTTCAATTTTGGTTTCACTGTTCTCTTTCTAACTGTTCTTATAACACATCTTCTCATGGATCTGCTGGCCAACCTGGCCCCAGCTGCTGCCCATGGACATGTGCACACATGTGTTCACACAGACACACACAGCCACACCAGTTCCAGATCTGCACATAAGCACTAGGTCAGTTTCTGCAGGTGGTTCTCATGGTTTTGCTTTTTCCTTTTGGAGTGGGAGTAAGGTGGAGGTATGTGTTACTTCTCATATTCCACATTTTAATTTTAGAGCTCCAGAGTTGGTCAACACCTAAGATAGCATGCCACCTTGGGGGAACTTGAAGTGCCATCTCAGTCAACACTGAGCTCATTTCAGGAGTGAAGAGTACCCCTTTGGTGGGAGAATGTGCTAGATGTTTTGTACCACAGTCCCCACTGCTCCCTATTGTATTATGCCCCTGGGCTTCACAAAAGCAAGTTGCTGCCTATTTTAAGCATGTGAAATGAAAAGATGAATAAAAGCCTCTTCATCCCTGTTTCTGGAGGGGACCTAAAGCCAGTAGAGAAGTGGCCATGGTCATAGACAAGTCAGAAGAGGAGGCCAGGAGGCCAGGAGACCAGGCCATTGCCCCTGCCAGGAGTCTGAAGAATGGTCAGTGGCACAGGCATGCACAACAAGGCCAGAGCTCCACAGAGTGAGAGCACAGGAGAGAGTCTCAGAGGACAAGATGGGGCTGGCATGGGCATGGGGGAACTGTATGGGGAACCATGAGCCTGCACACCAGCAAGAAAGATTACCTTAAAAGATCAGGGGTAAAGCCAGATCCAGAAGACCACAGAGTATAAGATCCCATTTCTAATAAATATCTAGAACAGGCAGAACCATGGAGATAGGAAGTAGATTAGTAGCTGCCAGGGGCTGGGGAGGGAGAATGGGAGTGACTGCTAAAGGTACAGTTTCTGTTTGAGAGGATGAAGTGTTCCAGGACTAAACTGTACTGATGGTTGCAACAGCATTGTGAATACTATTCTAGAACCACTGGATTATACATTTTTAAATGGTTAAAATGGCAAATCTTATGTTAAATGAACTATATGTAAAAAATAAATGGGCCAAGGGTAGCACCTCAAATGCTTATAGGAGCCATGGGGAGACAAATGAGTGATGCCAGTGAGGGGTTTCAAATTAAATGCTAAAAATACTCTATGCCACCAGGTCACACATATTCTCCCTCTCAAAGGCCCTCTCTGCCTGGCTGTCCTATATCAGCTGGTGATAATGTCAAGAACACAGAGAAATATATTTCGGCTAAAAGGAAGACAACAGAGCACAACAATGAAGGATCTCAGGCTGGGGGGTCAGTGGAGATGGTGGGACTGGGAAGGAATGCATGTACCCTACCTAGGGCCCCTTGGAATCCACCCAAGGAGGCCCTAAGGGTCTCAGAGCTACCAGAGGTTCTGATTTCTCACAGAGCTATAAATCCTCTTAAGTATTAGCTCAATTTGTTCTGCAATAGTGTGTGGAAAAGCAACATATCACGGTGTCTGACAAAGCCTCTGTCTGGTAGATCTGATCTTCCACTCAGCTTATGCAAGTCCCAGATACACGGTAGCCTCTGCGAGGTGGCTCTGTA
Organism: Myotis davidii; assembly: GCF_000327345.1. Taxonomy (NCBI): domain Eukaryota; kingdom Metazoa; phylum Chordata; class Mammalia; order Chiroptera; family Vespertilionidae; genus Myotis; species Myotis davidii. Next base: position 255,133 of record NW_006296803.1, on the reverse strand, counting down.
CCCCTGTCTCTAAGGACCACCCAGTACCACTCTGTCCAGGATGCCTGTCTTGGTTCACCAGGCTGAGTTGATGAGCTCCAGGGTTCCTGCAGGTTCTTATTGCCCCGCTACCTCAGGCCCTATCACCCATGCTGTACTCGCTACCCACACTGGACCTTGCAAGGCAGGAGGGCACACTGGTCTGGTCCACAACTGCCCCATCCTGAGACCATCTGAGATGAGCACCAACAGTAGCCCAACAAACATCTGCTGAAGAAGAGTGGTGTGGGCAGCAACCTGTGGGAAGGAGCCTGACTGTCTAGTAGCGGTAGCTGAAGGTGGGCTTTCCACACTTGTGCTCAGGACACCACTGTGTTACTTAGCACACACCAGGCCCACAGTGGGCTCTTCATAAGTCTGATGAGGCCTAATCCTCCCCACAACCCTACCAGGTGGAAATTCCTTATCTCCATTTTTCTGATGAGGAAACGGAGGCACAAAGAGTGAGGGAGAAGCCAAGACCTCAGAATGTGTGCTTGGAGCCAGTACACTCTGGCCTTGTCCCTGGAGTTCCCTCACAGCCACTCAGCCTTGGGACCTGGCAGCACCATTCTGATGAGCCTCCTGGAGTTCATCTTGACCAGGGCAATGTCAGCTGCCTCAGTCCTCTCTAGGGTGTTAGCAGCATGTGTTACTGTCCGTCCCTTTATCTGTATCTCCCCCCAACCAGGATTCCTCAGTGGCAGAGACCACAATGTGCATGCTCAACACCCAGAACAAGCCTTGCAAACACTTGTTGGATGGATGGATGAATGGATGGATGGATGAATGAAATAATGAATGAGTTAATGAATGGGCCCTGACACTGGACAGTGAATTCATCATGTACATGGCAACTGAGCCAGGCAAAAAAGTTAGGGACGAGAATGGTGGCAATGCCTTCTCTAGGTAATTTAGGGGTAGAATTGGTCAGACTTGTCCACAGATGAGCTTGAGAGAGTGAAGGAGAGCTTAATGTAACAGCCCAGATTTCTGTGCCATACACTTCAAGGATTTTAAAACTAAGGCCAGTCACTAAAGCAGGACAGAAGCTCACCTATAAGGGAGGGGATTAAAACTTGAATTAAGCTGGCTGGTACCCACTCTATACCAGCCCTGAAGACCCCTCTCTCCCTGAATTTGAATCCACAGCAACTCAGAGCAGCAAGGCAGGCCACCACCATAGCCTGAGGAGGGAGCAGAGAATCAGGGTTTGGATTGAGATGGGGTGTCTGACCCAAGGTTAGAGTACTCCTGACACCTGTGAAATCCTCCAGGAGGGTGTCAGGGAGTGGGACTGAAGCTGGGGGGAGGGGACAGGGCAGGACAATGGACTGGATTTACAGCCCCCATCTTCACTCTGTCCCTTCACCAGTGAGGTCAGACACTTCCCACCATTCAGCCTCTGGGTCCCCACCATGTCTGTTTCATCTCCTGAGAGCCAGTTAGTGCCTGGCTTAAAGATGCATCAGCAAGGCTGGAGGAAAGGCCAACTCCCAAGACTTTGGCACTGGAGCTTACCCCACATCCTTTTGAGGGGCAGCAGGTAGGAAAACCACCATGTTCCCCCAGGATTGGTCCTCAGCCACTGTTGGAGACACACTTGATACAAACGCTCCATCGGTCCTGTTATCAGCATCTGTAGGGTTCTATAGGAGTGGATGTGGGGACAGGCTGCCAGGGCCTGGGTACAGAATGCAGCTGTGGAATGAATGAGCACACTCATTTTCCACCTGCCAGGTAACTGCCCCACTGAGCCCCTTGGCACAGATGAGGCAGGTCTGGGAACTTGCTCCTATTCCATCAGTCAATCTGGGTTCTGGGTGCTGCCTCTACCCTGCACCTGGGCTTTGGCAAGTTGTCCACCAGCTTTTTATCCACTGTCCCCCAGTCTCCCCCACAGCTTGGCCTGTACCCATCATGGTGAGTGCTCTCTGAAGCTGTCTTCTTCCCCAGAGCACTGAGGCCCTGAGACCCCTGCAGGTGGGAGAACACGTTCCTCTCGCCCAGGTCCCAGGTGTCTGGTCTTGTGACTCCTCACTTGGACAACAGGTTCCCAAAGGGGAAGGGTCCTGGGACCTACTGATAAAGACCACAGTGTCAGAGGGTCTATGATCCAAGGCCCAGAGGCAGGACTATCAAAAGCCTGTTCAGAGCTTTGCTCAGCTAGGGGAAACGCTTCAGGATCCCACAGCTAATTCCAAGAAGATGTAAATATGCCTGCTCTGTAACACACATGCATGTGTATATGTGTGTGCACGTGTGAGAGAGACAGAAACAGAGGCAGTGAACATTAGTAACTATCTCCGGAGGTAATCTTTGGCCCAGAGACTCCCTCCATGGCCAAGCGGGGCCAGCAGGAACAGAGTGAGTGGGTGACCAGATGAGAAACAGTGAGGAGAGGGCCTGTGGATGCCCATCTAGAAGAGGCGTGGTACCTCCCACTAAATATTGCTTGCAGGAACAGGCCCTTCTGATATTTCTGAGAAACTGAAAATTGAAGTTTTAATGTGAAACCTTGTGATTCTTAATTGTAAATTCACAGTTTTGGAAGACATGGTGCAAGTCAAATAAAACATGTGTCGGGTGGTTGTGGGGACACAGCCTGGGAATCACTGGGTAAGGCCTGGCTTTAGTCCAACACCCTCACTTTTACAAATGGGGAAACTGAGGCCAGAGCAGGGGCCAGCAAGCCAGGGTCATGCAAAGACCTCAGCTCCCTTGCCCTTTCCTGGGCCACCTAGTCCTTAGGGAGCACCCAAACTTTCTAGGCACCAAGGACACCAAGAGAGATGTGAGCCCTGGAATCTCCATCACTAAGTGCCCAAACTGAGTTTTCAGAAGTGGCCCAAGATGGGTCCTGCAGGGCTGGCCTCTTCTCGGCATGTGAAGACCCTGTGCCCCTCCAACCCATGTCTCAGAACAATACGTACCCCATTTTGTCCTATTGCTGATGAAGGCCAAGAATGTAAGTAGCTCCTGAGGCATCACTTAGAAAAAGGAGTTCAGCTATCTGACCAGTTCCTCTTGCACCTACATTTGATCATTTGCTCCCTAAGCTGCAGGGACCCTGAAAATGGCAGAGTATGCCAGGGAAGCAGAGCCTCAAGGCCCTGGCACTTGGTGCCAGACACAACAGCTACAGGTTCTGCACAACTCAGCCTGTCCGGCCTGGATAATGAGGTGGGGCCATCCCAGTGGTTTGTGGGCAGGGGGCCATTTCCAGGGGTCTGGGGGCTAATCCCACCCAAACAGCCACCCCACCCAGGTTATGTCTGGAGGCCTGGAAACAGCCTCCCCCCACCCTGTCCTGCTAATGCTCTACAGATGCACTTCCCCACTGGCTTCCAAGGAAAACATGATGACCACAGATCTCTCCTCACAAAAACGAAGCTGCTGGGAAGCTCTCTGTGATATTCCCGAAATGAAAATAAAAATTCCTCTGAAGTACATTTCCACTCCAGGCAGTGCTGGCCACATCCAGAGGCCTGTCTGGCCATTGTGTTTCTCCTGGGCAGTGGAGCCACCTATGACCCTCTCACTCTCACTGCCACCCAGGGTCTGCTTGGCCCATATGTGGTTTTTGAAAAAATTGAATTAGCTACCAACATTTGAAAATGAAGAGGTTTTACTTAAAATAACAATTTCCAGCTTCTCTTGAGAAATCAGAAGTCTTCCTGCCACTGACCCCACGTTGGCCTGCATCCCACAGATGTTAGCATCAGACACCTTGCAGAGATGTGCCCCTCACTGCCCTCCATGGACACCTGACCATCAGGCTCTGGGCAACATTACACAGATACAAGCTCCCATCCTTTGGGGCTCTAATACATCAGGGGTCTCTCCTAAGCCTGGGCACTGGGCACAGGCCCGCTTATGCACACCCTCCAGCCTGTGGCCACCGACAACTGTGGATCTGGGTTGGGTGGGCAAGGTCAATCAGGCCATCATTGCCTTTGTCCTCAGTCTGAGACCCCCAGAACCCTCAAATCAAACTACCTGTACTGAACTTTGGTCACTCAGCACCCTGAGTCCTACTCCCTACAGCCCACTGTGTGCTCGAGCCTGTGGTCTTGGGATCTTGGGTGGCCCTTGTTCCTTCACCTTGTTGAACATCACCTGGTCAGACTGGCCTGGTGCCCCAACTCTGTTCGGCTAAGGTGACTCAATCACCTGCTTAGCTTACTTGTCCCCACAAGTTTGGCCATCCCAGCCCAACCCTGGCTCATTTACTGTCAAAGCACTGAGAATAAAGAGGATGATACCAGCCCCTGTGACACACCCCAGAGTCCCTGAGTTGTTCAAAGAAAGGCTCCAAGCCCCAGGCAGCATTTTTCTCTACTAAGAATCTGCAGATGGCTACCTGATCTTGGACATGCCAGTGCCCTCATCCGGTATCCCTGCCTCTGACCCTCCCTACCTCCTTCACGAAAACCAGGCCACATTGCTGCTTCTCCACTCACAGTAGGGTGCTGGCCCAGTCCTAAGACTGAGCCCACCGTACCCACTTTGATCTGCCCCTTGGGCCCCTCTTGCTGGACCCCCAAACAGACCAAGTCTATTCCCCTCAGGATTCTCCTTCCTGTTGCTCCCAGCTCATCCTCTCTCCAAATGAACTGCAATCCATAGTTCAGATCTCCACTTCGACCTCCAGTTACTGTGCTTACTTAGTAGCATTTTCCACAATTCTAACTGCAGGTACTTGTGGGCCTACAGTTACCATGAGCTATACAAGGTTGGGGTGCTATGACTGTCTTATTTCCGGGGTTGCAAAGCTTGGCCCCATGCAGGAACCTCTGTAGGCAATAGGTGAACATCTGGCGAAGGATTTGATAAAACGAGAACTAAGTGAACAAAGGGTATGGTTTTCAAGGGCACTTTATATTCAAAGATAATGCTCAGTGACCAGCAGTGAGAGGGCATTGGGAGCAGTTAGGCTGGTCTTCCTAGTTTCCGGTGACTGCTGCCTAGACTGTCCCCCCACTTTAGCTATAAAGGCCGCAGGGGGCCTTGGACCCAGCAATGTCCCATGTCCCATCTGCATAAAACCCAAGAATTGCAGCCAGCAGTGTAGGAGCTATTGCAACAATAAAAGTGGGCTTCGGTGGTAAGCCCTCCAACACCTACCAAAAACAACTGCTTCTCCAGGAAGGAGGTCCATCTGGCTAGGCTTCCTGGGTAAGCAGCATTCATTCTTTCTTTTCATGGATATTTATTAGTAAGTACCAACTGTGGCCAGGCACTGTACCCAATGCTGGCAATTCCATAGCAAAAGATTTTCTCTACAGCTGGTGTGCTGAGTGACTTGAGACTCTTCCTCACACCCTTGCTGGGCCTCAGTTTCTGAATCTAGTAAGCAGAACCTCGATGCTTAGGAGGCCCCTGTGTTCTAAGGACCAGCAGCCTATAGGAGGGTCCAAGACTGCTAGCCTCGTCAGCCCAGGCTGTGGGCATGGACAGTCGGCTCTGCACAGGAGGCTCTTCACCCTGTGTTCTAGCTTGCTCCTTCCTGCCTCAATAGGGGTTGATGGCTTCAGTTGTGGCTCTACAACTTACAGGCTGTGCGCCCATCTGCACCTCAGTTTCCTCATCTATAAAGTGGGCACAATGATAGCACCAACCATGTCCATGGGGTTCCTACAAGAACTCAAGGGTGGTGTGCCTGCCATGCTCTGGGGAGTGCCTGCGGGGTGAGCTCTCCTCCAGTGCTGCTCTCTCTTCCATGCACTCTCAGGACTGCCTGGGCAGCAGTGCTCTGAGGCCAAGATTCTCTGTAGGCTGATTAAAGGACACACGGAGGCAGATACCGTCCTTGTGTAGACCCTCACTAAACGTGCTGTTCCTGAGCAGCTCCAGGGGCAAGAGAAGAATCATCCACAGACTGGGCTACAGAAAGGCTGGCTTTTATGCAACAAAAATGAACAAAACTGAAAAGGAAAGGGGAACTATAGCCTGGGGAAAGGCTGGTATGAAACGTGACAGAAAGTCAATATCTAAAACAGATAAAGGGCTTACCTCAATATATGAGACACCAGGAGATGAATGGGCAAAGGACTTAAATGGGGAGAGGAGATATACAAAGTAATCAAATGCTGGCAGATCATTTATTCTCTTCAGCAATCAAAGAAGCACAAATTAAAGCAAAAAGTAGCAATGCTCCACTGCAGGAACAACTAAATATCAGCTGGCAAACCCCCTTGCTGGTGAGGATTTGAAGACTCTGGGAGCTCCAGTGCAAAGCTGGTCTGGCTCTGGCCCAGAGATGTTTGTCCTGCACTGGGATCCCACCATTCTCCTATTCTCTCTGGAAGTGCTCCCTTGCAGCTGCTCAGACATGACGCTCCAAGGCTGGCTCAGGCCAAGGCCTGCAAGGTCAACACCAGAAGAAGAACCCAAGGTCTCCTGCCAGGAGATCCCCAAACCCAAATTCCAAGAGAGACTGCACTAGAGGTGGACAGCCCACACCCTGCATGCTATCACAAGTTTCCATCCATTCTACCAGTTTTGGGCCCCTCCCCAAAGTGACTGGGGAAGGAGGATCTGGCCTGTCAGAGAGGCATGTTCAGATCCATGTCTGCAAGAACCCTGGATGTCACACTGCACGTCATACTGTCCCCGGAAACTCTGACTCACAGAGCAGGGCCTCTGTCTCTCAGGGCGAGAGGAACTGCAGTGCACCCCAGAGCCTGTTCACCTGGGAGGCCATGTCTGAAGTCTGTGCCCTCCATCCCAAGAGTCGGAAGCCAATGGGCTTGCTGTGGCCGACACAATCTCTCCTGGGAAATCCTGTCGTCTGAGCCAGGGCAGCAAGGAACAGGGGAAGGGCTGAGCTCTGAAGCCAGAAGAAAGACCCCAATTCTGGCTTTGGTACTTGGTCAGGCTACCTGGCCTCCACCAGCATCTTTCCCTCAGTCTTCGTCGCAGCCATCCACCATCTTCCCAGGTGCTCAGGCCTTTTAAAGGCCAGGAGCCATCCTTGATTCCTTTCCTCACACCCATGTCCTGGGAGCTCCACCTCCAAATACACATGAACCCATCTACTAAGACCACTAGGGTCCTTCATGGCCTCCCTGCTTCTACTCCTTCCACTGAGAGTCCTCCCACTGCTGGAAGAACAACACCCTGCCTCACACAAGAACTCCATGTGAACTAGGTTTTCCCACCTCTCTGGCCCAGCGGCCATCCCCTCGATCTGGAGCACATTTCCCAGGTCTGGGCCTTCCCACAAGCTAGATTCATATCATTTCCAACCTGAAGCAGCTCCTCCTTTACTTGATTTCTCACTCCACCCTTTTCCTAGACTTTGCTTTGTTCATGTATTTACCCCTCTCTGCAGCATCTGCTCATGTGTCTCCCCCAGTTGCCAGTGAGCTCTGAAAGATTCCATCTGGCTCATTTCCTGTTGTATCCCCAACCCAATCCAGCCCAAGGCAAAGGTGGACACATAGTAAGAATGTATTGAATAAATGAATGACAGAACAAATGAATGAGAGAAGAAAGGTGCTCACTCTGAGCCTGTGTCCCATCTCAGCATACAATGGTTATTTGTATTACTCCCCCATTATTGGGGAGCATCACCAGGCACCTGGTCCCTTCCAGCCCAGATCAGCACCATCCCCCACCCTACACAGGACCAGCTCCCAGGCCACCTCCTCTGCCAGGTCCCAACTCCAGACTCCTCAGATCCCTGCTGTCCTGCAAGTTCTCCCCTGAGCCCTGATCTGGTCTCAAGTGCACCATCTCCCTGCCTGGACATCTCTTGAGAGGCACTCCAGCTGGACCCCAATGCCAGGTTCTTTCATCAAATCCAGACATATTCCCTGAGGCTTTGCCTAGGGCCAACCCACAGCCCAGGCCAATGTGGACACGTCCAGAGCTCTGAGAGAGACACACCAACTCAGAATGTGCACATGCTCGTGTGTGTGTGTGTGTGTGTGTGTGTGTGTGAAAGAGAGAAAGAGAGAGAGAGAGAGAGAGAGAGAGAGAGAGAGAGAGAGAGAGAGAAATGGAGGGAGATAAAAAGCCTGAGAGCCAGAGAAAGAGTGAGCAGACACTAACATTTCCACTTAATGTGGCACCTTTACCCAGCTGAGCAATCCTGCAGGGCCAAGTGCACAGCGCTGCTTGGTATTAATTTCAAAGAAAAATGGGTCAAGGAAAATTGGAAATTTTCATAGAAAACGCTCCAGGCTTGGATCTAGCTGAAGTGTTTGCTGACCTGCAGAACATTCTGAGAGGAGATGGGGCCTCTACCTAGTACAAATTGGCAGAGTCTGAACCTCAGGCCTAAATCCAGTTTCTGCTTCTGAAGAAGAGCCTTTTGTCTCCTTCAGATGTCCTTGGAGCTGTCTCTGCAGCTCCATTCCTCTAAGGCTGGGACTCTGCTTCTCACCTGCCATCAGGACCCTCTGCATCCTCAGGAGGCCTCTGTGTGGGGACCGGCTGTGGGACATCTGTCCTTCTGATCCATCATGTAGACACAGCATTCAGAGGATGCCTGGGCTGTGGAGGCAGGGTTCATGGAGTCCCCATGGATATGCAGGCCAGCTGCTCCTGCCCTGACAGGCCAGTTGACACATGTGAAGCACAAATGCCACAGATGTGTTAAGCAGCCCCTGTTTGCTGCACATCTCTCCCAGAAACATCCCAGTCTGTTGTGCTGGGGACCTCCAAAGAGCAGTACTTGGAGCCCATGGCCAACAAGGCAACCAGGCACACTGCTCTTGCTAATTAAACACCAGAAGCACCAAAGTACCACATGTTACCTGAAGACATGTGTGGGTACTGCATGCCAACAGAAAGCTCTTTGGGGTACATTCACAGCACAAGTCCAAGGGAAGGAAAGACAGAGCATTAGGTTAACTGTCTGTACAAGAGAGAGCCATGCCAAGTCTGACCTGATAACTCTGGGCCTCAGAGAATGGGCAGGGGACCCTCCCAAACGAGCCCACGTCACCACACTGGCATCTCCAACCACTGTCTAGGTGGCCAGCCAAAGAGTGGTGGAGCACTGAGGCCCCTGCCAAGGGTGCACACAGTTTGAAACAGGCCTCTGGAGCCAGCCAGCAGCCTCACGTTTCACAAATGCTTCTCCGTGGGATTCCTCTGGTCCCAAGCTGCAGGCACCAGGCAAAATGAGGAGGAGTTGAGAGCGCCCAGGGAATCAAACCCTGAGGCACTCAGGCCTTTAGCTGAAACTCAGTGAGCTGGCAGCTGCCAGCTGTGCTGGGCTGGGCAGGACACTGGCCAAATCTGGTGCAAGAGCCCCAGTCACTACCTGGGTGGGCCAGGTCAGGCCCCAGAGCTTCACTGAGAGGCTCAGAAATGCCTGGGCTAAGGACACAGAGAGAGGTCCCTGCTCTGAGACACTGGCCAGGCCTGGGGCTCTGTGTGCAAAGGCAGCCAAGCGCTTCTCTCTCCCCGCCTCCAGGTCCTCAGGCTTCAACCATTAGATAACAGGCAGGCTGAATCATGGCCCCGGAACGTCCATGGCCTCATCCCCAGGACCTGTATTATCTTACAAGGCAAAAACAACTTTGCAGCTATAAGTTAAGAATGCTGAGCTGGAAAATTATGCTGATTATCCCAGAAAGGAAAATGTAATCATAAGGATCCTTATAAGAAGGGGCCAGAAGGAGGCTTGACTGGGGAGGAAAGTGAGTCATGTGAACACAAAGCAGAGGTCAGAGTGACATGGCCATGAGCCAAGGGACTCCAGTAGCCACCAGAAGCTGAGAGAGGTGTGGAAGGGATTCTTCCTTTGAACCTCCAGGGGAAACCAGCTCTACTGATACCTTAAATTTAGCCTCTTAAGATGCATTTTGGATTTCCAACCTCCAGAACTCTAAAAGAACAAATCTGAGTTATTTAAAGCCACTAAGTTTATGGCAACTTGCTACAAGGGCCAACAAACTGACATCAACTGCTTCAGGGCCAAGAGCTTCCCTGACCTGGCCTACTCCCCACCTACTCCATGATTGCCTCCTCATCCCTACCAGGCCTTGGCAGGGCCCCCTCTGTCACCCATTACATCACTGCATCTCTGAAGCCTGATGATTTGTCTTCCCTTACAGGGCTCCATTCTCTCCCACCCACTGCTCTGGCCTCCCTGCCTCCAGCCCAGACCAGAGCAGCTGGCTATAATGCAGCCCTAGCTGCCAGGCCCCTTTCTCTTGGAGGCTGCCCACTGCCTGCAGGAAGCCATCCTGTCTCGGGTCTAACATTCCAGGAGGTAGCCCCTGGGAGCCACCAGCATTATTAGCTCCAGTCATCTGGTTCCTGGCCTTGCTCACCTACCACAAGCTTCACTCCCAAGGCAGCACCTCAGAAACCTGGAAAACCTGCAGCAGGTGAGCAGGGGAGAAAGAACTGGGGGCTGCTGGGTGAAGACTCCAGTGCTAATGCTGTTCTCTCTCTCACAGACTTTCCTTGGCAGTGGCAGGGAAAGCACTCCTCAGGGCAGGTGACATTCCAACTCTGCCCACCAGGGAGGACGCCACAGCCTGATGGCAGTGGGCAGAGGGTTGGCACTGGCTGCTTCCAGGAGGAGTCAGCCAAGGTCAAGGGTACTGAGCTGTCTGACTGCTCTTCCTTCGGCCAGAGCTCAGGGTAAGGTGGAGTGGGAGGGTACAGTAGCCCAGAGTCAGTTCTAGGGATCCATAGCCACCTGCCTAGCAAGAGCTGACAGCCCCTCCTCTGTTCCAAGGCTCAGAAGAGCAACCCCAGAGGGTTCAGAGGACACTTTGCTGCAGTATCTCACAAGCACAGGTGTCCAATGGGGGGCTGTGTTTTATTGGGCCCATATGATACTTTTCATAAATTTGAAGCAACATTTGAAAATCTGGAGAGTTCACATAAAATTTTAATGTCTAGATTCTCTTGGCAGTAAGAGGATCACTGCCCCAAGCCCACACTCCCACCAAGTAAGGGTCTCTGCTCTGCCCTGCACCCTCAGTGAGGCTGGGCAGAGGCCATGTACTGCTGCATTCCCATTTCTGTTCCTCTTTTAGCAGAGACATATTCTGTGTCCACATCTATGTCAAAAGCAGGGAAACAAAATCCAGGCCAAGGGTGGTGTAATTAATTTTTTGGCCCCTGGGGCCATCCTCATTGGCATTGCCTGCTAGGCCCTGCAGGCTTCTGAACTTACAGCCCTTGTCTTGGGATGGCAAGACTTTCCGGAAAGTCACTGTGTACCTGACAGAGAGACCACATGCCCAGCACAGAACCCAGGGATCTTTCCCTCCCCGAGTTCAAACCCCCTCCCGCTTAACAGCCAGGCATTTGGAGGAATAGTCTACTCTGTGCACATGGCCTTGAGATCAGCCTAACCACAGCACAACCCAGTCACAGCACAGCACAGCCTCTCAGGGCCCCACAGCCTGGATGAGGGTCCAGCAGAGGCAGAAGGTTAAGGGGCTTGCCTGGGCTATGCCTGAACATTATCCCGAGAAGTGAGCGAGGTCTCAAGCATCACTCCTGACAGATGTGCACCCCTTCACTGCATAGCCACCCTACAGGGGAGTACTGATTCACTCCCGGTATAAGCTGAATGGTGGCCCTCCAAGATACAACGTCCTAAGTCTTGGGACCTATGAATGTTACCATATATGACAAAAAAGGACTTTGAAGATATAATTAGATTATGGATCTTGTGATGGGGGATATCGCCATGTATGATCTGGGTGGATGCAATCACATGCATTCTGACAGCAGGGAGACTCACACACACAGAAAAGAGGAGGAGGCAATGTGGCTACAGAGACAGAGATCAGAGTGATGTGGCCACAAGCCAAGGGATGCCAGCAGCCACCAGGAGCTGGGAATGGTGAGGAATGGATTCCTCCACAGGGCCTCTGGAAGGAGCGTGGCCCTGCCAACACCTTGATTTCAGCTCAGTAATATTCATTTCAAACTTCTGTCCTTCAGAACTGTGAGAGAATAAACTGATGTTGTTTGGAACCACCCAGTTGGTGGTGGTATGTTGAAATAGCCTGAGACTAGGAGGGGAGTGATATGCCAGGATCAATAGGCTAGGGTTCCTCTTCCCACCTACAGCCCATGGCTTCCCTTCAAAAACCTCAGACAATGGGTTGACAGATGGCAACTGGGGCAGGGCTCAGGCAGAAGCGCAGAACTTGGAGTGGGGCCCTGTGCAAGTATATGGGCAGGTACACACACACACACACACACACACACACACACACACACACACCAGAGATGCAAATATTACACAGTACCCGTATCCCCAACATACTGCCCTGGGGGCACAGGGCTGGTTCTAGGGGAGACAGAGAATGGGACTTTCGGTGCCTGAGAGAGGTCTCTCCCCTAAAGGCCACCCTAGCTCCCTAGCCTCCGAGTTCTGCCCTCCTACCCTGGCTAGGCTCCTGGACTCAGCAGAGTATAGCAGAGCAGCTTTTGCCACACCTGCAAGGCCTGTGAGGAGGAAGGAGTCCTTTCCCTTTCCCTGTTCACCCTATACCCTCCCTTTCAGGCCCCCCAAATGACACTGATGGCACTAAGCTGCTAAGTGCACACTCGGTGTTGGCCGAGTCCTTGAAGACATGTTAAAACCTCCATTTTCCACCTGTTTCTGTGGGCAATCCGAAACTCTGCAACTAACCTCAAGTGATGGAGACTATTAGTAAGGCCTTGAGACACTCCAGGAAGCCTTATGGCTGCTCAGAGCAAACAGGGCAATGTATTTCAGCATGCTGGAGTAGCCATGGGAAACACACCCACCCCACCCCACCTCCAGTCAGACCAGCAGGGCAAGGGACCCATCACACTCACTGCCCATAAATAAATGGCTGAGGGCAGTGTTCAAATGTGCTTCCGGGAGTAGGTAAGGGGAATGGGGATGGGGGAGGTTGGAAGCTTCCTGCCTGCTTTAGCCAGAGGTACATTGATGTCAGGGTCCCCATCAGAATTCACCAGGAAAAAGGATCCCCTACCGCGCATGTACACAGTGGTCCTGGGCTCCATATTCTCTTGCAGGAAAGGGCAAGGAGCAAATGTACCCAGCCAAAGACACTACTTTCCCATTTGTCCCAGCTGTACTGTGGGCCCTAACTGGGCCCAGGCTGATGGTGAGTGGGTCCAAACCATCTGATGTCACCTTGGGCCCTTAGCCCAGCCCAATATAACATGCATCTGAACCCCTCCAGCCAGTGAATAGGCCTCAGCTCTAGGCCAAGTGTGAACAATTAAGCACATTCAGGGAGAAATATGCTTTCTGTGAGTGAAGTCACCCACACAGGGTTGTGCTGACACTGGGAAGGCACATAAAGGAAAGGGGACTTGGCCCTAGACCTGTGGCCTAGAACCTACACACTCACAGCCCAGGGCTGAGGCTCAGAGCTCAGCCTGGGACAGGCTCCCCTTCCCCTCTTCCAGCATAGCCTCAGCCCCCAAATGGTGTAATTGGCCTTTCCCAGTATCTTCGAAGCCAATGGTTTCTGGGCTTAGTCTGAGTTTGAAATTTCTTAAGTTCTGAATTCCAAGCTCTCACCAAAGTAGGTGAATAAGGGAGAGGGAAAGGGGAAGAGGGACTTGGCCCTAGACCTGTGGCCTAGAACCTACACACTCACAGCCCAGGGCTGAGGCCCAGGGCTCAGCCTGGGACAGGCTCCCCTTCCCCTCTTCCCCCAAAGGCCAATTACACCATTTGGGGGCTGAGCATAGCCTCAGCCCCCAAATGGTGTAATTGGCCTTTCCCAGTATCTTCGAAGCCAATGGTTTCTGGGCTTAGTCTGAGTTTGAAATTTCTTAAGTTCTGAATTCCAAGCTCTCACCAAAGTAGGTGAATAAGGGAGAGGGAAAGGGGAAGATTTAACAGAAGATGCCCAAAGACCAACAGAAGCACAGCTAATAATGCAAGGCCAGCCAGGCCATGGTGGAGGGCTGTCATGTTTAGGACAAGCACCACATGGAATGTGGGATTGGAAACTCACCTAAGGTACCTGGCAGCCCCTCACCCAGCATAAGCCAGACTCCAGGCACCACCAGTAGAGGCTAGCCCAGAAGCCCCAGGTCCAAAGCACAAAGTTCCAGGCCCTCAGCTCTTTGAGATACAGGCTTTTCTAGCCCCACTGGACAGATGAGAGGACAGAGGCCCAAACTTGCCCGAGAGCAACAGGCCATCAAGGAACAAGGCGAGGGTCTTGGTGGTCCCTGGTCTGAGGTACTTCCCCTGCCCCATTATCACTCACAGCCACACCCTATGGGGTTACTCTTCATTCCTCCCCCTGCAGAGAAGTTCAAGGGTGGGAAAGAGGCAGGAGGGGCTGAGGCTGGGGGAAGTGGGGCAGCGAGGCACTGCTGTTCACAGCCCAGGCAGACAGCAATTTATCACCTGGACCAAGGGACCACCGGAGTATTGATCAGCTCCTGACGGTGCTAGGCTTCCTGAGGGAGCAATTCCTTTGTAAAGATATGTGACACCGCTCCTTGAAATTAGAATGGTGCCCTGCCAGGCTGCACCCAATTTATCTGTCAAGCTGGGATGTCACAGATCTAAGATAAATGAGCCAGGACTGCTCAGGGTGAGGAGAGAGTCTCTGCAAATCACAGCCCAGGTGGGCTAGCCCAGTGGGGCCTCTGGGGCTCACTTAAATATGCAGATGTGCCTGACCCAAGGCCCAGGCCTCTGTGCCTGCTGCCACCTCCCACTAGCCAGGGATCTAGGACCTCAGGCTGAGGCCTGGCCTCACTGTAATCCATGACCTGAGATCATGAAAATGCTGGAAAGGTTTCGTATGGTCAGTGAGTCTGGCCTCCTGGAAGGATCTGAGTGGCTGTCATCATGCCTGCCCCACAGTTCCTTCCACACTCCTGGGCCCAGAAGGCACTTTGGTTCTAAGTTGAAAAAGACAAAACGATGTAAATCTGCACAGGCTGTTGAGGCTGCTGGGAGAAGCCCCGGGCCTTCGCGGTGCACTTCCTTCTCCTCGCAGAGCACTCAGGGGCTTTCTCTGAAACCAGCCAAGAGGAGCAGTCACCCTGGCAGGGAAAGTGGGCAGCAAACAGGTGGGGGATAGAGGCTGTTTGGGGGCAGCAGGCATCTTCAGAGGCACAGGGTCACAGACATGGGTTCAGGACTTGGGCCTCCTTTGCTTCCCGACACATGCAAGCCCTTGGGCAGAGAAAGGAGGACTCTGAGGCAGCTTTTACTGTCCTCTATGGAGGCCCCAGACTTGCAGGTTGTAGCCCACATACACCCAGAGCAGCGGCCCCTTCCCCTGTACCCACACTGTGTTATGTCGTCCACAAGGGCAGGGCTCAGCCTCAGCGTAGGACCAGGCCTGCAGAAGGGGTGCCTTGGGTCCCACAGGGTGGACATCCAGGGCTTACCACACAGCCTGCCCACCTGCAGCAGCCTTACCTGTGTCCAGGGCCTGTGGAACCCCGAGAGAAGGGAGCCTGGAGTTAGATGGCCGGCGATATACCACATGCACACGACCCTGCTCAGCTTCCTTCGCTGCCAGCCCCTTCTCCAGGGGCTCGATAAAGAACTCCTCCTCCTCCATACGAATCAGGCCAGCCTGCAGGGCAAAGATGAGATGGTTCAGATTCCCAGAGCACAACAGACAAGGTGAGGGAGCAGCGAGGAGGGTCCCAGAGGGCAGAATCTCCCACTTGGCAGAGCAAGGTGCTGGGCTGAAAGGTCATGGATGGGTCTTCGGGGCACCATCTGCCCAGAGTCTTCAATTCTAGTCACTAAGGCCAGAGCCGCTGGACTATGCTGAACCCTGGCTGCGGAAGGGATGCTGCCTATGTCATTCCCACCCCCATCTTCCAACCCGGGGCTTGTGAGGCCAAACTGTCGAAAATAGCCTGAAGGAACTGAAGTACACTGAGCGTCTGTGTGGCCCCCAGGGGGACACCAAGATACACCAAATATGGACCAATGCCACCCCACCCTCAGGAGCCCTAAGTCCAAGGCAAAGATAAAAACTGTCAGCCAGGGCTGAATCTGCCCACAGAAATGCTCAGTTTACCCCAAATAGTGTTTTCAAGTTGTGAACCCAATATTCAAAATGATCAGATTTCATGTTTCAAAATTGGAATTTCAGCTTTCCTTGGAAAATGCATGCTCAAACCACAGTGGGCTTCACATTGCCTGGCAGGGGGTACCATAGATGGAAACTGTACCCCTGCATCCTTTATCCACATTGGTCACCAGCCCAGACTTTACAGCAACTGAACTGCTGCCTCTTTATAGGAGCACCCTGGTGCTTCTTTCTGGACCCGTCTCCATCAGAATTCAAGCTGCACTGCACTCCGACATCCAAGGCTCTCTGCCTGCCTTTCCTGGCCCCAGCTCACACATGTTACACCAGACTCTGGGATAGCCTGGACTTCCTACATGGGGTGCACAGCCAGGCCTCCCTGCCCCTGAATTGACCTAACCCTCAGCTTGGCTATCAGGTAAACCCTGATTCTCCCCTCAATAACTGGCTCAGGACCCCCCAACTACCACCTCCATATGGCCCTTCCCTTCCTTTGACCATGTGTGGTCACAGCCCCATCGTCCAGCTCCCACACTTCGGTTTTTTGCTCCAGTATCTATAAACCAGTGGTTTCACGCTGGGGACCCCACTGTGTCAACCTGCAGATATATTTCCTTTAGATCACATACTTAAGACTCATTCAGGGATGTATTTCACTGTTTAAAACTACTTTATTGAGGTATTATCAACATGTGAAAAGCTGCACATGTTTAATGTATGTAATTCCATGAATTTGGGAATCAGTATACACTTGTGAAACCATCACCACAATCAAAAGCATGTCTATTACATCTCAAAGTTTCCTCCCATCCCTTTTTTTTAATTTTATT